>NC_088313.1:7314658-7482049 GCF_910592395.1 Lineus longissimus | reverse complement strand
ATGATGATGATGATGATGATGATGATGATGATGATGATGATGATGATGATGATGATGATGATGATGATGATGATGATGATGATGATGATGATGATGATGATGGAAATAATGAATAGAGCAGTCAAATACTGGTCATCGTGCTTCTGGTCAGTGGTAATGATGGAAAGGGTTTTTTTCTTGAAGGGCTTCTCCACGTATTTGGTTTGTAATTCTAAAAGGCCTTGGTCACCGGATATCGTTGTTTCTGATGGAAAATGCCTTAAACAGGTAGCGCCCGTCCCAGGGAACAGGTGAATGGGTACTGCCCAATGGGGGGTCACCTGTACATGTGGTACTAATGCATTACACTATGTGCACTACTGGAACTCCCTTGTCTGGCAATTGGTTTTGCCCGTCTGGAGTTGCCCCTTTAAGCCTTGTTTTGATTTCAGTCATCCATGGTATTGAACCCAAGGACTGCTTGGTATTAAAAAAGTGTGTCCGCCATTTTGATTCCCCAGTCAACTAGAAGTTTGTGGAGCAGTGCCGCATTGAATAAGCAAGATAATTTGAAGATTACCTCTTACGCAGTTCATTGACTGAAGCCAGTAATGTTAAGCAACGTTATGCAATGTTAGCCAAATGAACAGCTTGCATCAGCAGCTACCTAGGTGACCTTGAAACTACTGATATCTAACAAAGGAAGCTTATTCCCGCCTTATGTTTTGACTGGGCCATTCAAAACTCCCCATTTTTATAAGCGTTTCTTGATAGGTTCCCTTAAACTTACGTCACAATGTCACGCAACACATAAAAAGAATTAGCTGTGTTGATCGAGTCAGTGCGAGAATGATTGGGGCTGGGTGGGGAGCATTGGTATGAGCATCAGTTTATATATATTACTATGTCTTACCCTTGTAACTTCGCGCAAATATTGCACAAAGTCAAATGCCTTCTCATCAGACAGGTCCTGAACACGTGGTGTTTATACTAGCAAAGCAGGAAAATTGTTTGCATCTCTAAAACTCAAACAGACTCCTTAGTCCTACAATCAATGCAGGGTGTCTTGTTAACTCCGGTTTATGAATCCTATGGATTTACTTTGTCAATCGGCAATTTTTAGGGTTACTTTGAAACTGAAAATGATACAAAGGGCACAAAAAAAGCTTGTCTGTCAAGCTTTTATGCGAAAATACACATGGCCTAGTGGATAAGATGGTAAGGGTCCAGGGCTAAAGGTCTCGAGTTCGAACCCTCTGCAAGGAATATTTTTCTTTTCACCGGATCGCCTCTGTGACCTGTCTCATCAATGAACTTGTGTAAAAAAGTGAGACCCGTCACTGGGTGTCTATCATGTTTAACAGTTTGGATGTTGTGTTCTTTTCACTTGGCCACTTGGGCTTTTTATCATGTTCTGCTTAAATGAGATATGGTTCGTATTTTCTGATGTATTGTAAGGATGTGTGATGTTTCATGTAAATTATTCTTACTATGCTCACAACACCAATAGGACATTAGTGATTTGCAGTGATAGCATTGGGTGCCAAGATGATGGTAAAGTGCTCTTTTTGGGAATGATATAAAGACTAGAATAACAGGCGGGCAAATAAATTTCTACAACGTGCACTTCATGAGTTGTTCAAAGAACGGTTTACTGTAAGCCAGGTAATATTCTTAAGCTATTATAAAGGGAGGCTGTCTGTAGGAGCTATTAAGGCTGTACATGTAGTCTTCAGGTGTCATTGATTGTGTTATACATGTATGCTGCTATAATCATTTTCCTACATGTAAATGAGTGTAATACAGTGGAAGTAGTTTTGATGTGCATGTACTATGAGATGTGCGAGACCCTGATCATCGACGTGGTGTATATTGCCTACCTATGTAGCTGCTTTGCCTACAGGGTCCCTTGAAGCCTGCTACTTGGCTCAGTTTTCACCAGAATGGCATATGCAGAGTATTCATAGATCTTAAATTGTCTTCGGATGTAGTTTATTTATAGAAAATGGGTGTTTACTGATTTCACATGACATGTACGAAATATTGCTCTGGATTGTTTTTGTAAATCAGGCAGACTGAATATCATATTTTTTCGTTAGATTGTTTGGCGTATTTGGTTTATTCGTGTCAAATGCAGCTTTTTCTGGCAGCGATTGTTCTTGTACAGATTCTTAAGAAAAAACCAGTGTCATCTTTCCAAAATAAAGAAGTGATTTGAGTTCATAGATTCTTATTTTCGTGTTTGTTTTTTGTTATCCCCTTTCTTTAGAATTAAGTAGTTGGTAGCAGAAAAATGATCTGTACACAATGAGTTGGACAGAAGCAAGCATGGTTGAGCAGGATTATCTTGAGAAAAAATTGAAAAGGAGTGAAAGTCAACAACGAGACTCCATACTACCTCTATAATGCGGCCCCTATAATACCAGATTATCTTTTGCAAAAGTATGAACTAGGTAATAGTTCCTGTGATTAATACTGTATTCACCCTTCGGCCGATTGGACAAGATTTGCAATTTATGACCAGACCGCCCTACTGTCTCTAGGCTGTGACCCCTGTGGTACCAGATTATCACGTGAAATATGATGTAAGCTGGATATTTACTATTTTTGTCATTAGAAAGTCTGTTTCACTCAAGATATGCATTAAATTCATGAATCCCTCAGATTGGAACAAGATTTGCTATTTAAGACCAGACCACCCTACTGTCTCTAGGTTGTGACCCCTGTGGTACCAGATTATCACGTGAAATATGATGTAAGTTGGATATTTACTATTTTTGTCATTAGAAAGTCTGTTTCACTCAAGATATGCATTAAATTCATGAATCCCTCAGATTGGAACAAGATTTGCTACCTGAGACCAGACCGCCCTACTGTCTCTAGGTTGTGACCCCTGTGATACCAGATTATCTCGTGAAATATGATATAAGCTGGATATTTACTGTTTTTGTCATTAGAAAGTCTGTTTCACTCAAGATATGAATTAAGTTCATGAATCCCTCAGATTGGAACAAGATTTGCTATTTAAGACCAGACTGCCCTACAGTCTCTAGGTTGTGACCCCTGTGATACCAGATTATCTCGTGAAATATGATATATGCTGGATATTTACTGTTTTTGTTATTAGAAAGTCTGTTTCACTCAAGTTATGCATTAAATTCATGAATCCCTCAGATTGGAACAAGATTTGCTATTTAACCCTTTTAGCTCTGAATATTTTTCAGTTTGATGGTCACTGTGGACTGGATATTTTTTAGGTACCAGAAAAATGAACGACATGAAAATTTCAAACACTATTTACAGTGGGAAGCATTCAAGCAATTGCCTAATACCAATTGAGTTTTTTTTAGCATTTTACCTAATCTTTCAGAATATGTAGCTTTCCAGGGGGTAGATCACCCCCAAAAAATTTTAGGGGGTATATAGAAGGTCCCTGAAAACTCGCAACTTTTTTTCGAAAAACCTGAAAATGACAAAATTGTAGATCCCAAGGTATAAATGCTTCCCTATGAAATATAACCACAAAAAAGATTGTACAAATGTAAAAATAAACAAGTGCCTGCCCTGGACTAGTCAGGTCTGCATTATTGACCCCCAGAAAGCAACATGGGACCCTTGACAAAGAGTCCCATTTGAGGTGAAATTCTAAAATTTTCGTCTTCAGTCCGCGCAGGAACAAACCTTCAATAAAACTTTGTTCTACCTAACATGTCTTTGTTCTTGTCTTTTCTATTGCAGTCAGAGTCTTAGTTTTGGTCTTGTGCCCTCAGATACTCCTCATATTTAGCCTTGTAGTCATTCTGGGTGTGATACAGTTCGAAACAAGGGATGATGCAGAGGGCAACCTTGGGAACACAGTTTTTGCAACGGTACACTGTCTGCTTCCTTCGTACGTACTTGTTGTTTCTCCTTAGGCAGCATGCAACACAATCAGGTTTTTTCCCATCTCCTTTCTCAATGAAGTGTCTCTCTGTCAGCCTGAATGGAGCAGGATTCACACTTGGACGGCCCGGTACAGAAGGACGACGTTCATATCCAACGACCAGTTCCTTGGCAACCTCAATTCTGAATTCGTATCCTTGTTTCTGCTGCTCCTTTGGCACCACCATCCTGTACATGACATATGCATTAGAAACAGCAGTGACCAGCAGATGCAAGAGAACTTTTTTCCACCATTTGAGAGATTTCCTCACCATGCGATTGTAGGAATTGAGCTGATCAGGTGAGTCCACTCCTCCCATGTATTTATTGTACTGGTCAACTGCCATAGGCTTTCGAATGTTCCTGTGGCCACCTGGGGTATTTGCATCTCTGACTCTCTTGTTCATCATCTCTGCAGTGTGAATATTGCTCATTACACTAACTGGTCTTTTGTCATACCAGCCCAATGCAAGAATATTGCCACAGCGTTTGAGAATCGGTGACATTGCCTGCAGCCTAGCTGCAGACAGCTTTGTTGTGAACATCTTGATTTCAGCAGGGTTTGCAGTCCTGTTTGAACGCAGTGTACCACAACCACCTAATCCTCTTCCTTCAAGGACCTGGAGTAGCTCATAGCTGTTGAATTAGTTATCGAAATATACCTCATGTCCAGGTGGTAACATATCTGTAAGATCTAGGACAACTTTGCGCCCAAGATTCCTCTCTACGTTGTCTCCCTCCTTTCCACTGTACAGCTTCCAGTCAACAAGAGGCCCAAGGGCCTGGCGCTCAGCTGAAATGGCTAGGTGAAGGCAAGGGCCAAGTGTGTGTCGGTACCGTTATTATGAGGCAACGTGAAGCTATAACGTCTAGCACGCAGAAGTGCTGATGCGAAAGACCTTCTTGCTATATCAGTGCATGCTGAAGTACTGAGTTGACGTCACCCTGCTATTATGACGTAAAGTCATTTCTATTGCCGTTGCAGTAGTTGGGTGTGTGATGACGTCAAGGAGTTGTGTGGTACGTGATGTCAAAGAGTGGAGTCCTTGTCTTCATGCAGCGTAGGTGGAACTAATAACATGCACATGGACACAAGGTACATAATTATTACAGTGTATTTTGTGAGGTGGGGCCTGGTGCTTTACAATGGTCAAATGAACCGACTGTTGTCTGGACATTGATGAAGTGGATGCAGCCAAATGTTTGGGACGGTCTTTTTTGTATGTGAAGAAAAGAAGATAAAGAGTTGGTTAACAAAATGAACTTTATTGGTGCGGCAGATATTTGATGCCTTTCGGCAGATATTTGAAGCGCCTTGCGGCAGATATTTGTTGCCTTGCGGCAGATATTTGATAACGCTCTCCGGGAATGGAAAGCAGTAAAACGAGTAAGCACACCTAACTCTGAATGTGGGAACAGCAAGTGCTTTCCTGGACTTGAAATGTGCCAACGACTCCTCTTGCAATAACCAACAACAGTTAATCTGTAAAAAAAGAGAAGAGAAATTAACACTGACTGAATAAAAAAGGGTGACATAGACGGGGAAATGTACACCACCGGATACAGTCTGTGCTTGATCAGGCATCGGTCAGATGATATCCTGAACAAGGCATCCATGGAAACAAATCCAGAAAGAGACTTAACCTTCGAAGGGCACACTTATTACTCAGTGAAAAGTCAGTCCTGTGGGCTGTTTTCCAATTCAAAATAAAAGTGTAACCTCTTTAAATTAGTCTCACAGACTGAACCATAACACTCAACAGCCAACCGTGCCCACATGATGTGAGCCGAGAGCTGGGCTTAAAGATGAGCGAGTGGTGTACTACATTTTGAAAATTGTCTATCGTCTACGACATGTGACAGAACAGGATCTAGTGGACTTAATGATGAGGTACTATCAAATAAGGTGTCCATCAAATGAATCATGAGGGCCTGTTGAGTTATACTCTAAGCCTGTCCTACAGCCTTATAGGGCTAGGCTATGGTTTTTGTCTTTTTTACAGCTACAGTACAGCCATGCACAGCGCAGTGTACAGACAGTACAGGATTGCAAACCAAAAACATGAGCATTGCTGCGTAACGAAACTGCAGTGGAATTCATACTACGATGTCATAATGTGACTTTCAAAATAATTGTAAACAAACGTAAATGGCGAAATTTGTTGCAAAATTGCCAACCACAACAACTCAGGGACCGTAGCCAAAATGGCCGACGGCGAATTCTCCGGTCGCTAGCGCAGTCCATAAACAAGCATCAATTTTACCAACTTTGGGCGCAAGCTTGGTCATCAAAGTTACAGAACTGTTAGAAATACATCCAAACAACATATATATACAGTTAAAAGTGCATAAAAATCCCGTTTCAACCTCCGGGCGCAACCTTTTTTTCTCCGCCAGACGCCGGGCCCTACCGGTCGTTATTTAGTGCGACCGCCACCAGAGTGTTTATCAGAATATCACGATCTTTCGCCGTTTTAATAGCGCGTTTTAGGCAGATTAATCAATTATTACATGCATGCATTATATATCACCGAAATGATAATTGCGTAGGCTATTTGAAACTAAGTTCAGATATTATTTTTGATCTTTGAATTGAATTTAGGCGAGTGATTTTTGACACCCGGTCGACATATCAGGACTTGCAAAATTCACGCGAGATCGCTTGCATCATCGGCACGTTTGAAAACCGAATTTCACAAATTCCACAAATATTTATCACATACCATATGTATCACCACAAAGGTAACTCTCTAGACTATTTGAAACCAAGTTCAGATACTTATTTTCACAAAAATTCGAAGCTATGCAAGCGATTTTTCAGTGGTAGAGATCGACGGAAACAAATTTCTCGCTCTAAAATGACATGAGACGAGCACCAACTTTCGCTAATTTGTGCACAAAATTTCCGCAATATTATAAAAAACTATCGATAAATCTGAATTATATAGACTCTTTTCAGTACCTAAACAAATTTCAGGTACATGGTCATGTTGATTAAAAGAGTATCAACCGATTGAACATGAGAAAGTTCACTCCTCTTCATTGAAGCAGCGACTACCGCCATTTTTAAATGGTGGCATCTCTTCTATCGATCGGCCAATCAGCGGCACTGCTTGCAAAAAGTTGAGCCACCGCCAAATTTGAAATCGCCAAAATTCAGTCAATGTGCCTGCAGCGCCAACTGGCGGTGAAAACTATATTAATTCCATTAAAAGTAAAAAATGAAAAAATATTTAAAAATATTCAGCCACATTTGAAAACAATATTTGCTCTGTGGACCGAGGTACAAAGGGAAAGAAATCTAAACGCGAAATGACCTCATTCTCTTAATACAGGTCGGATCGCGCTGATTTTTCGTGTTTTGAGTTCACCTTGGGCAACTCCTAATTTAGCACCGTCAACGAAGTGGCTAGGCCTTCCCAATCAGAAATGTCCAATTTTGTCCACAGATGGGTCCCTAGATGGATGGATGGATTGCAGGACGGACACCATTTGAACAGCTATTCTACTAGCTCCGCTGACTTTGTCAGCTGAGCTAAAAACGAACCCTGTCTTTGAGCCTGCCAGCACCCAGGCCTTCATGCCCCACTTTGTTGGCTTTTTGGGCATATATTGTCTCATTGCAACACGACCTTTGAATGCAACCATGCATTCATCGACGGATACATGCTTATCCGGATTGACAATCCTCTTCCATGAGTCAACCAACACATTTGCGAACTGCCTTATCTTGAAGCAGCGATCAAATCCTTGCTGCCCCCTAGGAACAGCCCCAGTGTTGTCTGCTACATGCAGAAATCTTAGAACTAGAAGGAACCTGTCTCTTGACATCACTTTTCTAAATCCCTCCATGTGAGTTAGCCAGTCAGTCGACCAGTATGCCTTGTATGTGGGCCTTAGATTGTTGCCCATGATAAGAAGAATCGCAATGAAAGCTTTCATCTCCCCTAGATCAACATCCTTCCACTGCTTCTTCGTAGTTTCATCCCCAGAATGTCTTATTCCTGTCCTCAAGGCAGCAGCCTCTGTTTTCTCGTACCATTGCGAATAATAACGATTGGTTTCATCGCACATAAGTTGGTGAGCTTGTTCTGGGAATGCCGCAAGAAAGAAGTCCACAGGGGTGAAGTCTGTACAATCCATCACAGGCTCTGCTGGGTGTTGATTCTGCAAATTTGGAAGCCAATTTGGAACTTCCCCATTATCATCTTGCCATACAGGGCCTGCAGCCTGTTGGGGGGCAGCCGGTTGCTGTCCACGTCCCCTCCCACGTCCTCGTCCTCTCCTGCCACCACCTCCTCTCTGGGGCAAGGGTGGCCCTGGAGCAGGCACAGCAGGGGCTGGGGGTGGTGCCTGTGGCTGGGCTGGTAACAAAGGCACTGGAGCTCTGACAGGACTACGGGCACGACCACGTCCCCCACGTGGAGGAGACGGAGTTGGTGATGGGCTTGGGGAAGCTGGTGCACTTCCACTCATATCAAAATCATCTGAAGGATCAGACTCATCATCTGCTAGACTCATGTCCATCATATCAGCTCTTTCTCCTTCACTTGGTGAGTAGTCACTATCTTCAGCCTGAGTGTGCTCAGAATCAGTGTGGTACGAAGACAGTTCGTCCTCTGTCCCACCCCCTACAGCAGCATGCATATGTACAGGCGAGCCATGCTTTGAATCTACACGATCTACAGTGTCACCTTCGTCAGAATAATCCTCCAAATCACTCGGCAAATCACCATCGTCTGATTCAGAGTCTGCCATAAGTTCATCAACCACATCATCAACTGTCTTCAATTTCGCCATTTTGGTATAAATGGCGTCTCAAAATGCAAGAAAATTCGAAGCAATCAACCACGTTTTGCCAGTTTCAGGATTGCGCAACAGAATTGCTATGAATAGAAAAGGTATTCCCCGGAATGTGGGGATTCCCCAGCAGGTGTGTTTAATTGGCGGAATATACACTGAAACGAAGCATCGACGATCTTTTAGAGGGAGGGAGGCTCTCTCGCCTGGAGTCGAGACTCGTCCATCAAAAGGTTCAAACTCGTCTCGACTCCAATCGAGACTCGAGCTGAAAGGGTTAAAGGCCATATATCAAGGTTTTTTGCCATTTTCTGCTGTAAGACGATTTCAAAAGTGTACCTAACACTTTATACAATACAGAAAACCAAATGCAATTAGCTCCATCCATTTTGAAGATATAGCCAATTATGTGTTTGACATCTTGATTACCTAATCAGGCTAGCAACTGGCTTGTTAGAGCCAGGCGGCGGGTTCAGCAAAAGTTGTGATGTAGATCAGGTCATCTGTACATGTCATGCAATCATAAAAGCAGGAGGGCCTTAATTAATTATGCACACCTGGAAGTAATGTGTTTCATTCACTATGGTGTATTGTGTGGCTCCGAATTGTGTCAAGGATAGCACAAAGAACAATCGAATGACGGATGGGACCCATTTTCATGAATTTCCAAAGCCAGTTGAACGAGAGAGGAGGAAGCTGTGGATTCGGAAGTGCAAACGTTTGGAGTGTTGGAAGCCTGGGCCTTCGGCCAAACTTTGCAGTGATCACTTTATCGATACGGATTATCACATGAAGCCGGATATCTGCATCCAACTGAATATTAAATGCCACTTGTTAAAAACAGCTGTTCCAACCATGTCAATGCATTTAATGCCCGAGGCTGCTGAGGTCGGTTGTTATACATAATGTGTAGGCCCTATTGGGGCCTGTGATACCGCATAGTGTCTTCTTGTGTTCCAGCCATAGCAAGGTGACAGCGACACAGGTCAGTGTCAGTGACAGCCACTGTCAATGACAGATTATTGTCATCTGACATCTAGGCCTATCTAACGTTGCACGGCATTATATTGTCACGTCAAGATGATTGTGCATAATACCGTCACTTTTCAATAGTAGTTCAGCGTCATGACATAACTGGCGATACAACACTGACGAGGCGAAACAATATTATTGTGCAACATTAGTCTGTTCAAAATCATACATGTTATGCATCTGCAACCGTCTATCAATGTCTTCTTTGCTATATCGGCAGGTCTGCCATGCAAATTGATTAACCACAAATTCTAATCACTTTCGTCCGAATGATCACTCTCATTATGATCTAGTGATATTAATGGCTCGAACATGTACGGCTCAACGTTTAAATATCCTTCTGTATCGACCAAAACATCCTCAAATTCACTGCTCTCACTCTCTGAACTGTATGCGGAAGCCATCTTGCTTTGTTCTGACTGACCTGATCTACGTCATCAAAAAATCCCTAGCGGCCACATGTGGAACTAATCTAAAGTTGTGTGTGGTGGGAAATTCAAATAGTTTAAAATTGAAAATTGAAATAACTAAATAATGACTTTATTATTAGAATTTTTTTAATGTCTGGGATCTTGTTTTTTTAACCCTCAACATATTTCATGAGTATCAAGCATGTTTTCAAACCTTGATATATGGCCTTTAAGACCAGACCACCCTACTGTCTCTAGGTTGTGACCCCTGTGGTACCAGATTATCTCGTGAAGTATGATATATGCTGGATATTTACTGTTTTTGTCATTAAAAAGTCTGCTTCACTCAAGATATGAATTAAATTCATGAATCCCTCAGAACAGAACGAGATTTTCAATTAAAGACCAGACCGCCCTACTGTCTCTAGGTTGTGACCCCTGTGAGACCAGATATATTGTGAAATATGATTTAAGCTGGATATTTACTGTTTTTGTCATTAGAAAGTCTGTTTCACTCAAGATATGCATCAAATTCATGAATCCCTCAGATTGGAACAAGATTTGCAATTGTGCCCAAGTCACAGTAATAGTCTTCGACTTCAGTAAGACAGCCGGACCAACCGTACATGTACCGATCAATCACAACGACCACAACACCAATTTCACATGCGACAACGGCGACATTTTATCTTGATTTTCGTTTTTTGCATCTCCTAGGTCTATTTTCATTGATTTGTGTCGAAATCGGTAGGGAGAATAACGGAGGATGTCTAAGATGAGAACAGTGAGCTCAAGTGGACGTGTGCGTCGACGTGCTCCTGTGATGAAGGTTTGTATTAATTTGTTCTTTTGCCATCATTTCATGCACAGCATCATGACATCAAATCAACACGAACACGTCATGACGTGTGTGTTGTCGATCATCACGTTTATTTTATGTCCGCATCGTTTGGGGCTCTGGAGGACAAACTACTGGTTGTATTGCTTTGAAGTTTGGTTTTTATCAATCTTCACCTCAAAACCAAACAAGAATTTTTCATTTTAGCAACCATGGTAGCGAAATATTTTTTTTCTCGTATGCATAGAGTAGGCCTACATTGGATTTGGACATTTTTCGCTCTGCCTAATGATCAATTTCTTTGGTGGCAAATTTCAACTCCGTTCCGGCCCGTTTTGGTCCGTTTCGGTCCGTTCCTGCTTTCTTACGAACCCCTCTGTACTGGACGGTTTAGGCTATTTCTTGACCAATCTGGATGAAATGTTCAGGTTATTGTTTTTTTGTGTCCATCTACTAAGTGTGCTAAGAATGAATGAGAAATATCCAGAAACAAAATACGGCCTATCCAGGTGACCCCCAAAATGACAACTTGACTTCGCTGATGAATTTTTTCTCTTTCTGCACCGAGAATACTGAACTTCAAAAATCCTGTTTGGTTTTGAGCTGAAGATCAATAATAACGAAACGAATGGAAGTTTTAAGTGGTAACACAAATCACTGCTTCTGTGAAATGTACATATGTATTACTGTTGATAGGGCCCCGGGTAGGGCCCTCTGAGCTTTCTCGCAGTATACTGACAGGCGATGTTTAAGATTAGATTAGAAACAAATACTTTTTATCATTGCAGCTCTATGAATGGTCTCAGTCTAAGGCAGCTTGTAGAGTGTCTGGCTGTCGGATGTATGGAAGGGTTCTCATGGACCTGGATGGCCATCTAGCACGATGCCACAGCAGTGTGTCAAGGAGGCAACATGACCAGCTACCTGAATGCAGCCAAGGTGCTGCAACTGAAATGCTCTCCAGAAGTATGAAGTGTAAGAATGTGGAGACATGTGAGGTGCGAGGCTGCCGAAGTAATGGCCTTATGAGAACACTGACACGACATTTGAAAGAGGTGCATTCAATGTCGAGGATAGAGTATGCTGCCTACAAGATTTTCATGACTTTACAGTAGGTATTTTCTTTCCATAAGCTTGATTAAAAGTTATGGTATGATATTGATAAATGAACAGACTTTCAAACAAGAGGCCCAAGGGCCTGGCGCTCAGCTGAGTTAATATCATTAATATCTTCCCGGTGTTAAGTTCATTATGCATGAAAATGGCATGCTCCATGGTATTTGATATCCTTTTGCGTTCACTACGGTACAAATGTTTTTGGTTGACATAATTATGCCACTGTTCATTCCTCAATCCTGACCATAATTCGGGTGAAATCATCGTATGAAAATATTTACCGAAACATGAACTATGAAGTTTATGCCATGAATGAGGATACTCATTGTCATAGCCTCGTTTACAAGTACGAAGTATTTTCCCGCGAATATTCAAAACTGCTTGGCTCCTTGCCAGTTAAATAACATGTGACTACACAAAATAGAAAACTTTGATGGAAATTGTAAATCATTTTTTTATCTATCAGGGGAAACAAGCTGATGATGATCAAATAAATCATTCATGAGAAATCGTTTGCATGACGAAGTTAATGCTCAACCTTTTCTTGTGCTCTACTGCGCCACCGTAGTTTTCTATTTAGACCAGCGATGACGTCATTTCTGGTGATTCCCTACGTTGTCCAATGAGCGCTTTTTAAAATGTGCCATTTGGTATTGTACAGTATGCAATGTATTTTTTCAGCGCTGGCAGTTGCAACAGAATGCCGTAGCTCCCTCAATTTCCCATCAATTTTTATGGGAGTGACATTATTGTATTGCTTAGAATGTCTACTTTTTACTCATGTAAGAATCGTAGAACTAAAACTTAATAGGCGAACAGAATCATGCCGATTCACTGCACATACTGTGGGAATTCTCCACTTCAAAATACATCGGCGATGTCATCGCGAACAGAGCATGCACTTCCGATATCGTTTTCACAGAAATGTGGCCAAATTTTCAAGAACTAATTTCTGAAAGTAGTCCCTAAAGACCTTATGACTACCACTGAAACGAACTGGTGATAATATCGCCTACCAGACTACTTTTTAAGCAGAAAAGTGGGTACTTGAGTGTCATTGAGCTCCAAGCCTAAACAACATGCCGCCATTTTGTCTCCGCTTCGGTATTTCGTAGGCCGCTTATAATGCACCTTCTCAATTAAAACCAACATAATAAGGCCTTACATCGTTGATTGAATAGGAACACCACACAAAACACAATAAAGTGGGGGTACAATCGATTACGAAGCTGAAGTGAACAGTGATTTATTCCTGGAGCTACTGCTTTTGTTGTGTGGCTGCCATGTTTTGAGAACTGGCAAATAGGAGACTTCATTGATGGCTGACGTCATCGGGCGGGAATTTGAATCGGCAGAAATAATTAAAAGGCAGGTAGCGCCCTTTCCTGTTAAAATTTTGAACTTTTTCTCAATAAAATAGATTTTCAAGAATTTTATCTTAATATTAGAGCATATTTCGACTAATTCTGCTGCTCCTAGGCCGATATAGGCCAGTTTCCTTCATGCACTCTCGCTCGCAGGAAGTAGGTCGAATGGCGACAAATTTTGTTTTGAAAGTAGAGTTTGACCAGATGTATCCAGAAATGCAAAATTGAAGTCTCTAGGTCTTACGGTTACAAAATGTGCACCATGGGTTTAACGGATGGACGGATGGATGGATGGATGGATGGACAGACGGACGCCACTGAACAACTTATTTGACAAGCTCGGCTGACTTAGTCAGCTGAGCTAAAAATGGCTTAAGATTGCAGAATCAGGCCTGTCTCTCCTTGATTGATGACTTTAGTTGATCATGTTGAACTTGGAGAACGATGATTTATTGCACTTAGGCCAGTAGGCCTTATTGTTCAGAGGCATCGGGCATAACATTAGATTCATGTAGGCGATATTTGTATTCTGAAATCATCATGATAACTTTCCTGTGAGCAACCGTCGTGACCGTAGCAGCAGATAATTAGGTCTGCTCTCTTTCACTTCAGGATCAAACAATCCACCTACGGCTATGAGCACAAAAAGAGGAATACAAAGCAATCCCTCACCGAAAGGCAGTGCACTGAAAATGACTGCATCACACTGCTTTTGACTGAAACCCCCACTGCATATGACTGTCTTAGGCATATCATTTTTTCTTAATATTTTAATACCACTGATTTTGACTGAAAGACCACTGCAAAGCACTGCCACTTGCATATCATTATGAACGACGTATTTCAAAAACACTGCTTATGACTGAAAGACCACTGATTTCAACTTCTCCAACTCTGATCGAAACCCGTGGCATTTTCAACATGACTGAAAACCACTGCTTTATGACTGGTGAGATTAAGACTTGATGGCAGTGTAAAGCAGTGGTAATTGCAGTCAAATTCAGTGTTAAATATCACCCATAATGCAACCCGAGACAGGAAGCTAGTAAGTTTGAATTTGATAGTCAAACATTCAAGAAATCATGGTGGCTCTTCATATTTCTCGATATTTACCCGAATTTCAATATGAGAAGAGGGGAGTTTTAGTCAGTTTGAATTGGAACACATAAGGAGCCAAATGAATGCAAAAAGGGTAATTTAGACAGACACTGAAGTTGTATTTTCAGCAAATCAAGAAGGCTGTAGGCCCTATAGGTGTTGAAATGCATGCATACACTGCAAGATATCTGCATGTATCTTCATGCATCTACTGTAGGCCCTATAGGTGTTAATTGTAATGTATGCATACACTGCAAATTATCTGCATGGGAGCTCAATACACATCAATCAGTAGATCATTATTCTACAGGCCGCGTGCAGTTACTTTATTTGGACGTTAATTTGATCTAGCTTCAATCCCTGACATCACTGACAGTAGCTATGTGCCATGTGTCGTTTCAATTGTCTAGTAACCCCATCTGATCACTGTCATTATGACAAAGTTTGCAATGACGTAGGTCAAGGACGTGAATTTGTCATCTTTTTACTGTGTCACGTCATCATGCAATGGCGATGTCCTCTATTTGTGCAGATGACGTCATCACTGCCATATTGGACGCAAACAGGACAGCAAAAGTAACAGTTCGCTAGAAGTTTTTGCTTTTTCGAACAATTTCTTTGGTTGTCATCAGCACAGGGGGGTCACGTCCCCCAAACCTCTCTCGGCATCCGTGCCTGCATGCCATTAAATAAATTATTCATATCAACACTGAAAATGACTGCTCCCTCCAAGAAGTTTTGGAAATGGCAGTCAAAATCAGTGGTGTTTCAGTGTGGATTCAGTGTGCTGCGAAATATTTAAATTAACACTGAACCCCACTGCCAGCCCTGTGCATGATGCATAGTGGGGAGTCAGTTTCAGTGTCAAAAGCAGTGGAAATCAGTCAGCCTAAATATTTAAATGAGCACTGCTTTTGACTGCCTTACCACTGATTTTGACTGTCTTACCACTGCTTATGACTCCCTAACCTCTATTTTTGATTGCTGTATAACTGTATGCTTTGGTATTGCGTGACTGAAAAACACTCCCTATGACTGCTTTCCACTGATTTCAACACTGCCATAAAAATGTGAGGTAACACTGCAACCTGACTGAATCCTGACTGATATCACACTGCTTTTCGGTGAGGGATTGGATCAGTGGGAAAGTAAGTGTTCTTAATTGAATGTAGAGTGCATTCATTGCTCCCTGGATAACTCGCAGAACTGTTGATGAGTTCGATGAACACATACTGATACTGATGATGTCGACATCTGTGTCACTGAGATTAAATGTAGCATAGGAACATCAAGATTGAGTAGTATAAACACCCTTACAATTTAGATTTGGCTAAGGCCATTGTCATTCATACACAAACATCAATCTTAGACTACTACCTACAGCAAAAATAGAAGGGACTATTGTACAATTTACAAATACCGATAATCATTCTACATATGGACGAGTAGGTTTGTTTATGGAAATTAGACGATGATGAAGACAATGCCATGCTGATCTTCCAAGAGTTGAAAGAGGACTTGTGAGAGAATAAGCACAGTGTTGCCTGTGTACATGTACATGTGTGGGTAATGCTGGCCTTTTTTTTAGTTGAACCAGGATTAAGCGGAATTTACCCGATGCCAGTGGATCAGCAAGTGTCATCCATGAAGCCAATCAAGAGCATCCTTTCAAACACTGAGAAAGACTCCTCTAATGGTATGTATTATGTTTATGTGTATTAATGAGCCTTACTGCATTGTGCGCATCCTAGTGCATATCCCAAAATTTCCAGGAGCAAGAGAAGAAGTGACACTATGAAATGGAATAAAATCTAAATGGAATGATCTGGGAATAGAAGGCCAAGTCTTCTCGTTATAAATATTTTTGTGGCGTTTGGCCCTTTTGTACTTTACAATAGTAAACCTGGCTTATAACGGATTCCCATAAACCGACTGTTTGCCTATAAGGAATTGATCTACCAAGTCCCGTTTTACTAACTGTATCGTTTCTGCCTCATTAATTCATCGTGTATTAAACGGATATCATTGGACAAAAAGTCCTGGTCCAAGTGAATCCGATATATGCAGGGTTTACTGTATTTCCAGTGTTTCAAATTTCAAAGGGATCTAATTATGGGTAGCAAAAGTCATTTTAGGACCATGTGAATGATGTGCAGACAGCTTGTTTACAGTGTCATTGAAATGAATGTTCTATAGAGTTTCCCCTTCAATCTTTTCAGAGACAGAGATAACTGTAAGGAACTGGTTGGATATAGCTCAAGAGAGCTACATCAGCGCCAACGTTACGAAGGAGGTTTGCCCGGTGTTTGGAGAGATTGGAGAGGAGTGCATATTTATGGTGAAAGTTGAGCCTAGATGGGGGGCACTCATGGACAAAACTGATACCAGGATTTTTAGGGGTCAAGGAGTAGGGAAGCAGGTGATTTGTTATACTTTGCACCTAAGAAAGAGATTTTGTGATGCAATTGAGAAACAGAGGTATGTAGATGAATTCAAGAACAGCATAGAAAATAACATTTTTATAATGTCCTTTGGATCCTCTGGCAAGCAGTTTACGTATCCATGTTCAGCATGTAGATATTTCCACAAAATGGATATGATCAGCATGTCGTATTCTTGGAGGGAGTTGGAAACCTCGAAGCTCTTGGATGCAATTCTCTTTTTTCATCAATGACTTGGATCAACAAAACACTCGAGACATCACAGCTATGAACTTGAAACTTGGTGCATATAACCCCCTATATCAGATAACCTCTGGTGCTGAATTTCGGTCCGATTTGATTCTCAACTTGGCCACCCGAATGTGGATATCTAAAAAGTGTGATATCTCGCTTATTAATGACTTGTTTTCGATAAGAACTTTTGTGGTAGGTACTCATAGCAAGGATACATCATATATCTTAGGGGATTTTAATTTGACCTACTTTTCAAGGTCACAGAGGTCAAGCGGCAAATTGGCTGTTAGAGTGTAACTTTGGCACGTTTCCTTGGGGGCCAAATCTGAAAGCTTTAAGAATTGTGACTATTGCTTTTTAACTACTTGCCCAATTGCCACCAGTCTGATGAACATGGGACCAGCTAACCCACCATACAGTATTACTTGCACATGGTTTTTAGCTCAGCTGACAAAGTCAGCGGAGCTTGTCCAAAAGCTATTCGATTGGTGTCCGTCCTTCCATCGGCATCATGCCATCTAGCCATCCTTCCTTCCAGCCATGTTGGGCATTTTGTAACGGTACAACCCAGGCGCTTCAAATCTGGTCTAATATATAAACATCGCATAAAATCTTGCTTATGAAAAAAAAATTGCGCGATTCGACTCAAAATCAGCCCCCCAGGTGGCAAAATGCGTAAATCACAAAACAATTTTTTGCCGCTTTATTCAAGTAGAAAGAAGCTTGAAATAAAGTTGAAGAGGTCTGCTTGATATCGGAGTTTTAATATAAAATAGGTTAGTGTCGATTTATATTACCTGTTGGCGGTAGTGAGCAAAGATGTCGTTTGACCAAATTTAAGCTTGATTTGAATTTCCCGCTCTTGTATGACTCCAAAGGTTGTGGGTTCCAATCCCACTTCGGGTCAAATTTTTTATTTTTACTTTTTTCACTTGTATATTACATTTTCTTTACTTTTTTTAATAATTTGGTGGGCGGCCATCTTGGATTTTTTTGGACATTTTAAAGCTTTTGTTATATCCAGAGTGACTCCTTTACATAATATCACCTAGGTTTTTGATTTGACCTTCTTTTCAAGGTCAGCCACAGCACTTACCGTAGATTTGGCATTTTTTGTCGTTATTTAAAAGTTGTTTTACTCTGGTATGTTTGCCTGATATATAATAGACACTACGGTCAACAAAATTGAGGTTGAAAGCATTTCCATGTTTTCAGCTGAGCGCCAGGCCCTTGGGCCTCTTGTTGATTTTACCTCATAAAACTTTCATTTGGCTTCATACTTTCTGTAACTAGCATGAATTAATTGTCTACTAAATATACTTACGGCGAGCACAATGGCCCCGGCCGTTTCATTTTACAAAATATGTTGCTCTAACAATGAAATGTGAATAGACTTAATGTCTGTTCTCCCCTTCGGGCATGGTAAAAAAAAGTGAACTCTGGTCTCAATTGATTTGATGAAAAGTGAGAACCTGATGAAATGATGCTGGGCAATTAGTGAGAAAGCGTCGAGTTCTGACCCTCACTTTGTTTCCAAGGGGTGAATACTATAGGTGTCGAGTGTCTGACCCCCGGGGGTACAGACATCTCATTGACCGCTGCATGTGAGATATGACTGAGAGACCTCTATTGGCGACATTGTGTAACTTTATATTGCCCGCCTAGCTGCTGCCTTTATTGTCCCTTTAAGAACTCAGAAGCTGTACAAATAAACTGTTAGCAAGCCAGTGCTGATAATGTTAGTCTCATAATAAGTTGCACTCCTTAAAATGTCTTAGGAGGAGGTCATCTATTTCACCATCCAGTCTCTACTTGAGTCTATTGAGGCCTCACCTTTCATGCAAGACACTTTTCCCAACCTGGGACAAGGCTCGTCGGTTACGATCACAGTGCTCCTTAACTTGCAAAAAGGTAAAACAAATTTCATTGAAATGAAACTAGTTCCATATTGTGTAGCCTATATTATGTAGTTTCCAAAACTGAAAGAATGAAAAAGAATCGTTTAGAGAAATTCCGCTTTTTGTCAAATTTGATGATCTGTTACCATGGCAAGCAACCAAAGAAAAGGTTTAATTCAGAGGTAGGGCATTGTGAAATGGTACACTGTGTATCATACATATCTCTGAGTGGTGTTAGATACTCTGGCAACTCTTCACCCGATATAAATGTGGTTACATAATCCAGATTCACTGACATAAAGAATGGACAACCCTTATGCCAACTTTGAATTGTTGTCACCCTTTACATTGTAAGTAGCAATAATAGTTGTCACATTTGATTAAATGTATTCTATAGGCATGTCCCCTCCTCAGTAGATGTAGTTGCCTGATGTCCCAAGCACATCCCAAGACAAAGTACCAAAGTCTGTCGTTTGTGCATGCAAGTAAACATGGTAAAGGGAACATAAGTGTTCTTTGCAAGGACAATTTTACGACCTTACGCGCAGCATTACCATTTCAACTTGTGTTGTCAATAATTTCAGATAGTTTACTTTAGTAGAACTGGTACGATCATGATTACACCCCCTGTACATATACAAGTAAAACAACCCTTGCAGAGTTTCTTACCCTCTCCAACCTGGGCAGTGTCCTCTGATTTGGGTCTCCCACACATTTATTTTGGCTTCATATCAGCTCCATCTGACTGAGCAATATGTTACACAGTAAATATTGAATTGTTTGTGAAATATTGTCTTCGTCAAGAACAGTTATGTTCCCATTGTGAAAGCAAAAAAGACGGACAGACTTTCGCACCAGCAATGTTTTGGTCCATTTCGCATGTCATGGGATGTGCTTGGTTCAACAGGCAACAACATCTTCTGAGTATGGGACATACCTATGGAATACATTTAATCAAATGTGACAACTATTATAATTGATGCGTATAATGCAAGTAAGGGTGAAAGCATTCAAAGTTGGCATAGGGGGTGTCCATCTTTTATGACAACAAATCTGGATTATGTAAGCACTTTTAAATGGGGTGAAGAGTTGCCAAAGTATCTTAACACCACACAGAGATACATACTGTGCCATTTCACAATGCCTTACCTCTGAATTAACCCTTTTCTTTGGTTGCCATGGAAACAGATCATTGAATTCCATAAAAAGTGGAATTTCTCAAAATTTGCCCAACAATTTATTTTCATTCTTTCAGTTTTGAAAACAACATGATATTGGCTACAATATGGCACTAGTTTCATTTCAATGCATTTTTTTACCTTTCTGCAAGTTAAGGAGCACTTCTGGTAAGAAAAATCATTTCTTTGTCAGCAATTTGTTATTCAAAAAGATTTGAATGACTGGTACATGATTGATTGAATGATTGATTGTTTGGTGCATTAACATGATTGATTGATTGTCTAGAAAGCAAATTTTAGTATGTACATGTACACACAATGTTTTTCCTATCCTAAATTTATTATGAGATGGGCTTTGCATTTTGATGGAACATATGTTGTTGGAACTTGCAAATAAACATTTGGCAATATAAATAGTGTGTTTTTTATTCACTTTATGAAATGAGTGGTGCGCAATGTGTGGAGCTGAGCACCTCTATACACTGATTTTTGTTGGACATGGAGGAACCATCAAGAATACTTTGGCAGCATCACCTATTCATATCTATGGTCTCAGTTTGGGTTTGGTGGCCAACAGTAGTTACTGATGAACAAGTATTCAAAACAGGCCTTCCTTCTGTGCATGTACTTCCAAAAGAATGCAAGTTTGTCTGGATCCGTTTTAAAAGTCATGGTCACATTACTGGCTTGCATCAAAACAGTGTTCCCATGCGAGGATGTGATTTGTCTCCTTGAAGATCCCTCGTCGCTGGTTTATTAACTCTCTCAAGTGAGGTACCTCTGGCCAACCCACTAGCACGGTATATACTGGGTGACTTGGATTCCAACTTTTAATTTAAGAAAGCCAGCAATTCCCAATCTTTGGCACAAGGTCGTCATTGAATTGAGTGCAGTGTGCTTCGCTACGAAGTACATGGCGTACAGATGTAACCAACCAAAAACTTAAAGTGACGGGTGAATGATAGAATGAGAGAGAAAATTTAGCAGTACGAATTATGGCGAGCCATTAGCATGCCTTCCTTGCGTGGAGCTACTGAGTGCCTCCACATCGAATGCATGTGCCTCAGTTACGCCCATTTTTCAGGCTTACTTGTGGTATCAGTGTTTGCCTGTTAGTGTTATCACAGTAAATGAACAATTGGCTGGCTTACATGTACATGTATTGGCCATTGTCTCTGTGGCATGATCTGTGGTTGTCAGTGTCAATTTTGTTCATTAAGAACAACCTATGAGCTTGGTTTCTATTGCGATCCCTGCCTGGTGGAAGGTAGTCATACATACCACACCGGACGCAGATGCACTGGTTTGATAGGGCAATAATTGAGAAATTCGAATCCATCACAGCATTCAGACTGTCAACCTCTACAAGTATGAGACACAGACTCTTCCACTTCAGCGACAAGTCAGACGACTTGTTCGAGGCCCGTCTTAAGCAGTTTTAATCAGCTCAAAATGGGAATAAATATTCACTTTAGCAATATTAAACAAGGTTCCTCTACAGCAGGATCAAAAATCTTAAGTAAATCACAACATTAACGGCATTTTGTTCGGTCTTTCTTGCCACGTATATTTGTGTACATTATTCCTGTTATACATGTACACGCATGTGCAAAGGAAGCCAGCTCACGCAGAGATAAAATGCTTGAATATTAAGTCTGCTCTTGGAAAATTGACAGTTGGGTCTCAGTGCCACAGATCTCAAAGACGTCTCTTTGAAGGGGCAGTTTTCCTAGAAGAGAAACACTAGTACATGTACATGTGAATACAAACAAACAAGAGGAGGCATTTTAAGACAACAAAATATATTTCATCCAAGTAAAATTGCAGTGAATTATCATTCTTGGTTACAAAGTTTGTCTTCATCAAAAATGGCTATCTTTTACACTGACATCTGACATGTTTGAAGGAAGTAGAGCAAGAAAGAACCAGCTTTTGTGTACTTAGTCGTAGACATGGCAGAGAATACTGTAAACAATTCAAAAAATTCTTCTTAACTGCATTAAAAGAGCAATTGCAAGCACCCCTGGTGTACATGTAGGACTCATAGTTTTGAGAAAAACATTTTCTCCTGCTAAAACTATCTTCTAAAGCTTAGAGAAGCTTTTACATCAACAATCTATAAACCAGACTTTCACTTGAATCAATGGAACCCCACAAAAGGTGGGATTGGGGGCTTTACACTCAAGAAAACTCAACGTTTTTAACCTAACTGGTAAGGTAAACACAAACCACACAAGTTGGCTTTGGACAAACATTAATAATAACCAGCACTGTACAGGTATCACGTCATGTTGAGACTTGACTACTGGGCTAAGGTAGAGCACCAAGTCATAATTCTGCCTCTTTTAATGCAAGGGGTGACATTGTGGTGCATTCCTACAAATCAAACAGCAAATGTTTTAAACATTTAAAACTAGACTCTGAACCCAGTCTCTTCGGATTGCTGCATTACAATGCAAATCAAACTCCTCTGATCTGAATGCCGGAGTACATGTAGGCGTCCAGGGTGATGCAAGCTTTGGTGCTGGATTTTTGTGTCATGGTAAATCACTAAATATAAGACCAACGCCATGCTGTAAACAAAGTTTCTTAGCTCGCCGATTTCATTGAAAAAAATCAATAAATTGATAGCTATTCTATGAACATGAAGTCTGCAGTGGAGCAGGACGGACGTGACATACATTTACAGTAGAATACAGGGACACCCCTGAGACTGACTAGTGCTGTCCTTCATTCAATTCAAACAACCAATTTGGGAACATAACTAGTGTCATTAATAGTAAATACAAAACTTGTCCATAATAAAGAGGTGTCTGGTGAGGATGGTTCCACTGTACTCTCAGACACTGCTATGTTGCCAGTCAACACACAAAACCTAGCAAAAACGAAAGCAACCTTGAAAGATTGGCCAAAGAAATAACTTGGGTGGCATATTATGTGTGGTCTTTAGATGCAGAGAAAGAATTAAATTTGTATAGGTTTTTGAATGTGACTCCTGGTGGCAAGGTAGGGAATCACCTCAGACACGAATTTCAAATCATAGAAACCATACATCAATTGCGCGCTAAATTTCAGTGGGATAATAAGGCAACATATTTAAAGTAAATGTGAGATAGAATAATGGGTCTGTCAGATGAGACTATTTGCCTAGGATCCTTGTAACTAAGCGTATAAAAGCACAAATAAAAGA
Organism: Lineus longissimus; assembly: GCF_910592395.1. NCBI lineage: Eukaryota > Metazoa > Nemertea > Pilidiophora > Heteronemertea > Lineidae > Lineus > Lineus longissimus. Next base: position 7,458,547 of record NC_088313.1, on the reverse strand, counting down.
TCACACACAGCAGGTTGACATTCAAGACAGTAGCCAATAACAAACTCTAGCAAAATCCCCACATGAGGTTACCAGGCCATAATACTGACACTGGTGAAATTATCTTCTGAACATTCAGCCGTAAAATTAAAACTGGAAGACTGGAAACACAACACCAATTCTGTCTGACACAAGACAACAGCAGGACTTCACCAGCAACCAGATCATGATGAACCTGAAATGGATATCAAGATTATGTAAATCAATTCAAACATTGTAGGAGAGCAAGAAAATATCTTCGCCTAATGAACTTATAACTAGACAAAATGTCCTGAAAGAGGCACCACCACTCTGAGGGTTGTGACAATCCTTGCACACTGGTTAGTTTCTGTCGGTGTCATAACTGCAAACAGGGATAATGGAAGGCATGTGGCAGGTTTCCCTGTTTGTATTCAATCAGACTACTCACTCTTTTGCTTGTCATTGAATTCCTTCTTCACCACTTTGTCAACATCAGAGCCCCAGTGCCATGACGGGGCATCACCACTGGACCACTGGATCAAATATTGTATTTTCCCCTTAAACTTCCGCTTTCCAAACGCCTGAAGCATGACCACGGTGTGGTGGCCATCCTCATCCTCACAGGCCATCTCCTCCTCTTCCATGTTGTCCCCTCCTCCGAGTGATGAAGCAAGCATCTGGGCTTCCTCCTCACTTAAACCACCTGTCAACAAGAAGAACGCAAAATAAAGACATGGCCCTTTTAACCCTTAAAGCGCCGAATTAACAAAATCATATTACCCCTGAGCGCCGAATTAACCGAGCATTTTTGAAAATGATTAATAACAACGTTATTTTTGTTACAAACACCATGGAATGTACTGATGATTTTATACAAATGGTAATTCCCGTCGATTTTTGTGACATTTCCCGCCAAAATTTACTAATTAGGGGTTAATTAGTGCAAATACCCATAATCAACAAAAATATGGCCAGAACATACCTCCATCAGCTTTTTATACCTCCCTTGGTATTTTAATATGAAGTCTGGTCTAAATACATCGTTTCCATCCGATTCCTGGTCGAAGCATCCGTCTAATTAGTCGTAGCAGCGCTAATTACTCCTGATGACGTCATTCCCGCGAAAATGGGGCTTCAAGTTTTTGATAAAATACTCAAAAGCTTGTATAGACTCTTGAAATTTGTTCGATGCCATTTTGTGCTAAGCATCACTGTCGAAGTACCAAAGAGCGTACATGCACACTCACTGCCATCTCTTAGCAGACAGGTGGAACTAAATGTCTGCTGTCGACGATCGTCGCCTCTGGCGCTTTCCCCCTTATGTCGACGATCGTCGCCTCTGGCGCTTTAAGGGTTAAACAGAAAAACAATAATGCACTGGCATCTTGCCTAACAGTGCTGGATCTCACTTGTGTCACTAGGGTACCAGTATGATTGGTTCATCAATTGAAGTGTATGCAATAATGTATGCAAGGGTTGTGATGTAACGATAACACGGTACAGAAATACAGGTTTAAATGTTGCAAGATTTCCCATGATGCCAAGATTTCCGATAAAAGATCTGCACACGTACCTTCTACAAGACTTTTAATGACTGAATTTCCTAAAAAATGAAATGGCCAGGGCCATTGTGCTCACCTCATGTGGAGGAAAGATGGATAAAGAGCATGGTATTGTGTCATGTAGTGTTAGGTTTGATGTAGGTCCAAGCAATTACAATTTCCCCAAAATGGCCAATTTACAGTACATTCGACCTCTGTGACCTTGAAAAGTAGGTCAAATCAAAGAAGACCTGGGTGACACATTGAATGGTGATTAGAATTAGATGTACCTATGATATAAAATTGGTGCCAATCGGGCAAGTCATTACTAGGAATAATGGCATTTTGAAGAATTTAGGATTTGGCCCCCTCCCTGGAGGCCAAACGGCAAATCAGATCGCACCAAACTTCGGTACCTGAGATCACCTGACCAAGGGGTACATGTGTACTTAATTTGTGATCAATAGTCATTGCAGTTAAGAAACGTGCCATAGTTACGGCCTGACAGCCAATTTACGCCATTTGACCTCTGTGACCTTGACAAGAAGGTCAAATTAAAAACCTGTGTGACATATACTGTATGGTGGTTAGATGTACCCATGATATCAAATTGGTGGCAATCGGGCAAGAAGTTAAGGAATAATCACATTTTTAAGGTTTTTGGATTTTGCCCCCTGGTGGTCAAGTGGTGAATCATATTGGACCAAACTTCGGTCCCTGAGATCACCTGACTAAGGGGTAAATGTGTACCAAATTTGGTATCAATAGTCATTGCAGTTTAGAAACGTGCCATCGTTACATCCTAACGGCCAATTTACACCATTTGACCTCTGTGACCTTGAAAAGGAGGTCAAAGGATATATGATGCACCTTTGCTAGAAGTACCTACCATATTTTTTTCAAAATTTCCCGACTACTATTAAGGGAGATATTGCATATTTTCACTTTTAACGTTTGGCCCCCTGGTGGCCAAACCATGAAACGAATCGGACCGAAACTTGGTCTCCAAGGTGTCATTACATAAGGGTACATGTCTACCAAGTTTCAACTCAATAGCTCTAACAGTTACGAAACGTGCCCTGCTAACGGACGACGGACGACGACGACGACGACGACGACGACGACGACGACGACGACGACGACGACGGACGACGGACGCCACGGTATGGGATAAGCTCACCTCTGCTAAGAGGTGAGCTAATAAACAAGAATGATAATGAAAATGACACAGAAAAATAAAAACAACGCCATGGCACATGCATCCTCTTGCAAACAGGGCCTACAACATGACTTCTCCTTACACACGTTTCCGATGAGGGAGTACGTATGTATCGAGTGAATGACCTGATATGTCTGAATTGGAAGTTCAGGGGTTTTCGAATTTGTTATCTACATGTAATTCAATGATTTTAGAATGTTTTTAAATATGTAATTTTCCCCTGATAAATTTTTCTTTCATTCCAGTGTGTTAGTCATGTAATGATTGCATATTCTAGACTATACAACAACATTTAGGGGAGAAGGGCAGCTTCAAAAATATTTCCCCATGGTGAACATTGGGGTATTTCCTGTGGTCTTCATATCAGATCATACATTTGAAGTGCCACAAAATCCCAACTTTTGTCAAAAAGAAGGATGGCAGGACAACCTCAACTCGAACAGCCATTTGACCAGCTCGCCTAATTCCTTCAGCTGAACTTAAAACAACCCTACAGTTATAGAGAAAAAGGAACTACATGTAAGACATATAAACAAAAGAAGAGTGTCAAACATGCGCCACCTATCAACTCTTCTCCAGAGGTCGAACAACCAATTTGCCAGTCTTTCGACAGCAGAGCTTTTCTTCTAGTATTCTCTAACAACTTACATTAATACCACTGCCAATACAATTTCAGAGCAAATTATGTCTAGGTAATGAAAAACTCTCAATCCAAAACATCTTTAATAGTGTTCAGATTCAGCAGTACAAATTGAGCAAAATTACTTTACTTTACCTCCCAGTTCCATATCAGCATGATCAAGCTCAGCCATTGATGATATCTCTTCCGGGCAAGAGGCGCTGGCAGAAGTTGTGGTCATTCCCTCTTCTGTAAGACAAGAACACATTGACATTTGAATTGATTAAAACACATTTCCTTTAATGACTGGTGCTGCCACCAAAAAGCTAGTCGCGAAGTGACAAACTAGGTACTGAAAATGTCATGGAGATCTTTCAGGGCCATTTCCATCCAGAAATAGGCCTATATTTATAATAAATACTCTAAATATAAAGAAAATCTGTGACTCATACCCCAAGCGTTCTCACTTGGCGTGAACTGACCCACTTACCTCCCAGTCCTAGTTCCATACCGGCACCAAACATGGATGAGTTCTCAGTGTCAGTGTCGATGTCACTGTCAACAGTGGCAGTGACAGCGGTGGAATTAACACTGGTGGTGGCAGAAGTAGCAGTGGTGGTGGCAGTAGAAGCAATGGTGGCGGCATTCACACTGGAAGTGGCAGTGGTGCTGGCGGTTGCAGGGGCAGTGGCAGTGGCTATCGAAGCAGCAGTGGTAGTGGTGGTGGCAGTAGCACTGGAAGAGGCAGTGGCAGTTGGACTGGTGGTGGCAGTGGCACTGGAAGAGGTAGCTTTTTTCTTTGCAATCATGGCTTTTTCTGGAAAATGACAACAGCATTTTACAACACATGGATATTCGCAGGATAGGCAAGTAAGAACATCAAGAGGAGATGGGCACAACAAAGGCCTTTTTACCCAGGCCAGACTGAGTGACCACATTTTAATTGTCAGCTCATATAAAAGTAAGGTTGTTACCAGGTTTGAAACAACCCATTTCTATCAGCATTTCGAAACAGTAAGCTTTCACTGAAGTTTTGACTAAACTTAAGTATAAAGTGAATACCAAGTTAGCCAGGGTGGCCACATTCAACTTACCAGCAGATTTATAAACACTCACAAACATCTTCACGAACATTTTTCCTTGTGTTGTCTCCATCATTTCCAACAAAACAGGGTCACATGTGCAGTAGCCATTGGTCCCGTACTGCTTGTTGGAACTGTGCCATAGATAAATACCATGAAGGCCTATTCCATTCAAGGCACTAATCTAGAAAGAGAAAGCAAACTTTAAAGAATACATGATTGAATTCATAAAATTCTGTTGAAAAATGGTAACACAAGACTAAGAGGAGAAAGGTAAGTTAAATTAAGAGGGTCTTGTGATGACGGTCTCAGATTTTCTGGCAATCCTACTTCCACGTCCTTTAAAAAAAAGGCAAAATGCTTTGTTAATGAGCATTTGAAAATAATTTTCATGATCTTAAAAGAGCATTGTCATGGTCTTCATGAGAACTTGAATCTTGATCACCTAAGTGAAGTGTTGGTCCTGAGAGGGACGAAATGCATGCATGCAATCAGTGAAGAAATGACTACAATACAAATCTCACCTTTTTGCGCAGCTGCCCAAAGACTTTTCCACGTCTATCGCTTTTTCCCTCGTATTTCTCCCGAATTTCATTCATTTCTGTTCGCTGTTTCTCCTCACGGAAGCTTTTTATGTCGAATTGGCAGCCATCACACCTGTTCTTCGAACAATGAATAACGGCACTGCATGAAGGACAGCGCCTTTGCATTTTCCCCTTGAGGGAAACTAGAAAATATAGAAAAAACACAACGTCATGGATGACAATCTAGTACCACATCACTAGTAACGTGAAAGTTACAGGGCTTTACACAAGCAAAGGTGAAGAAAGCAATGCCTTTGCTGCCCTCTTAGTTAGAGCTCTTCATTGCCCCTAAATTTAAACCTTGATAAGATAGTATTCCTCTTGCAAATTATATGATACCTGTCCACCAACCAAATTCAAAAAAACTTTTCCCACTGCATAATTAAATGTCCAGCATTATTTACAACAGTCTGCACCATCTCGGCTTTCCGAGAACCACGGAACACTCGTATAAGCGAGAGGTCCGATGTGTATTCTGTTGTTTGATCGCTTTTGGGCCCTTTACAAAGGTCACTTCATCTCTCACATTCTTCAATGTAAAGTGATCATTCTTTCTCTAAAAGAAAATGATATATGGAGATTCCAAATCTGTTGAAGTACTCCGGAGTAAAACTTTTTTCACGGTAGTAATACTTCTTGAAAGTTTGAAAAATTTCTGATTTTTCATTGAAACTGCAGCCGCCATTTATAAATGACTGATTTTTTCATTGGAGGATTTTCGAATTCGTATGTATTTTGCATATTTTCCGTTGCAATACGGATGCGCTTGGTCTGTAAATCTATTTACGGATTAGAAAAAATTCCCGGTTTCTCAAGATTTTCGGAAAACCGAGATGGTGCAGACTGTACAATGTAACCAATAACCAGGTACAGATTATAGGGATTATAGATACCACACAATACTCAGAGGCCTACATCAGTACATGAGGGGGAGAACGGGTATTTTCGGGACGCCGGGCGGGATGGGCCGAAAATCACTGTCGGGATTCAGGATAGACACCCTTATTTTAGCGGGATTCGGGACAAGGCCACAGGGTTTTGCCACAGGATTTGGCTAAAAGTGCTTATTGGGAAACGGGATAGGCACTTTTTCATAACGGGACGTCGCGACAGGTACCCCCCCCCCCCCCCCCCCCGTTCACACCCTGGCCTCCTACATATGACGTCATAAGTAAGACCCTGACAGCAACAGCAAATGAATTCAAATCGGCTCTGACGTAGACCTAGGCCATGATATGCATAGCCTAAGGCCAAGTGACTGCATGCACAGCGCAAGGTACAGCTAGCACGTGTAAACCAAGCGATTTCAGTTTCACTTCACTTGCTCAAACTCGGTATGAAAAGCAACATTTTCGGGCTCTTTTAGATCTTATAATAGTCAAGTTCACACATGCCCATATAAGGCTTTATTTTGGCTAGCAAGCGCACGCGGTGGTCTAAAAATAGGCCCGAACAATGGGCCGAACAAAAGACATGATGACGTAGATAGCCACAACAAACTTGGTGTGAACCTGTCTATGCACACACAAACAATGCAACAGAACAATGAATACTTACCATTGCTTTGGTTTGTTTTGGAGTCCATGGTGAAAAGAGTAAGTCAGCGAAAATCAAGAACTTTTACCGGCTTTATTTTAAAATGAATTTTTCTGTTGTTTTGCAAAGACAAAGAAACGAAAACGAGGTCAGATTGGGCCCGTCAGATTGCCGCCTGGTACTGTCGTCACCTGGTCACAATCAGGGAGAAGTGTCTTCGGCAGTCGGGTACCTGGATGTGAGTGTGCAAGTCGCGTTTTCCTCATTGGGGAGGGGGATCGAGGGGAGGGGCAGTGATGATTCTCGGGAGCGCCCGGGGGAGGGGCACCGTTCTTTTGTCGGGAAAGGACCCAATCAGGGGACAGGGGGGCGCGCGCGGGCGGCGGATCCTGTCCCAGGCAATTTCGGCTCTACGCACTTTTTCTGCCCCTCCCTGTTTATTTACCGGGGGCGAATTTATATGAATAAACCGAGGGAGAGATGGCACCATTTTCATGGAAAAAGGTTCCCGGCCTCGGCCTCCCTGCGCCCCGCTCCGACCCTGTAGACCCTCGGAGAAAACCAAGAAGACGTAAAGAATGAAAAGCTCTGAATCTCAGTTTGAAAAACAGATCCGAATAGCCCCCTTCAGCAGCTCCGAGCATTCCCGACAATAAACGAAAGGATATTGTTGAGCGCCTCTACAGGAAGGAGTTGAAAATATAACAGTACCAATTGGACAGTTTTTGTCTATTTTGGCAACAGTAACATATGTACAGTTTTTTAGTGGAGTATACGTTGGTGAATTCACCTTTCCCTGAAGAAAATGCGTGCTGCTGTGAAAAGGTCCCCATTTTGAACAAGATGGAAGAATTCAATGCCGACCACAGTGGCGACATCGTATGCATTACTAAGCATACAGGGCTCAGCTCCAACTGCCTGGATGTATGGTATATCATCAATATACACATTTCAAAGGGATATACACTTCTTTTGTACATTCATGCCCATGGATTGCACTCTAGCATGCTGATGGGATTTGTATCCCACTCCATTGGGATTAATTTCCCACTCCACTGGGATTGTATATCCCACTGGGATAATACTAGCAATGCAAAACGCCTCAGGCAAAACCATTGGAAAATGATTCATTTGCATACTTGTGTTCAAAATCCATAATCATCCGAAAATCTACTAAGAAATAATAATTTTTTTCTTTTGAAATAGATTGTTAATAAATCCATCTTTTATCATCAATAAATATCTTATTCTGAAATAAATCCATTTTGGTGTATTTATTGTTTATTTCACGATGTTCCGTTCTTTTACTTGTCCGGCGGCGCTGACTGACGATGTATCAAACCAGCGTTACAAAATTCGCGCTAGCACCAAAACGGTACATCAGATCAAAATAAAATTTTACAGCCAATCAGAGAAGAGCATTCCGCACTCTGCGCACTAGTTTTTATCAATATGGCGGGTGTCAGTGTAAGTCTGCAAATTTTCAAAGATTCATCCCAAATTTCTCGCTTCCAAAAAAGTGCGCAGTCAAAACCCACTTCACGATCCAAAAGATCGTCAATCACTGCATCGAATGAGATATGTCGCACGAAAATTGATGAAATATTTCCCCTACAACGAAGCGCACGAAGTTGCCTTATCATCCACTTCAAAACTTCACTGGGCGAATCTATTGTTTGCATATGCTGAGTACCCCTATCAACAGCGCGTCACGTGACGTTGTTAAAATGGCGCGTCAGCGACTGAACTACGAATGGGCGATTCCATTTTCGAAAAGGGGCCATAGGATGGCTGATTGTAAACATTGGAAGAAAATGCATATTTTGGGTTTTTAAATGTATTTCACTGAATTCCTTGCCTTCTAATGTTGTTATATGTCACATATATGTCAGTCAGAGCTGAGACAATGATAATTATGCTTGATTTGATTGAATTACATGCATTTTTAGAGGTATAGTAGTAGTACAACACAGATTACAATTACCTAAAGGTTTATGCCATGGCCTCCTGATATTATAACCCAACTTCCCTGGCTTGTAATGTTAGCTAGAATTAAAGGGACAACTAATAAAGTACAAGTACATAATTTTTTATTCTTTTTTTCAGAACATGGCATCACCTCCTGGTGAACTTTGTGAGGCAGCTGGTATAACGATCGATAATCTGTCGAATGGTCGGTGTGCTCCAGTTGAGAACTGTATAGTTGGTTTAGTACTGGAAATCTATCGCTATGTTCGCAAGCATAGAGTACTAGATCCTGTGTGGCATCCATGGATTGCCAAGTTATGTGACATGAATTTGGTTAAAGTTAGGCCCTAAGGGGTTAAAATGTCCCTTCAGGTGAACTTTGACCAAAGATTTGGATGTGTCAGATACTGTCACCCCCACAAGTGTTTACACACCAAGATTCTTTGAAAAATCCCAACAATTGCAATCTGAGGTAAAAAAAGGGTGACTTAGTGTTTACGTAGGTCGGCGTCAAGGGGTTAAAATCTCGCCCTGAAGGGGTTAAATTGACCACTTGACACTAATCCTATTCATTTCCATTATTCTATTGTTCCAACAAATGGGTAAAATTTCGCGCATCAAAAATGTCGCCATTCATTAAACCCTTGATGGATTTTAAAAATTCAAAAAGGTTTGAGTTAGTTTTGATGAGCTTTATTCAAATAAAGTATTGTTAACAGTATCTGAGCAACTTCAATTTTTCATTTGGCATTGCTAATAATACATGCCTGTAGATCCAAGCGGGATCCCACTGGGACTAGGATCCCATTCTCAATCCCACTGGGATCCCACTTGGGATCCCAGTGGCATGGCCAAAAATCACGTAAATTTTTCCCACTGGGATCCCAAGTGGGATCCCGGTAATTTTTTCTATGGGGTACCAGTTATCTATCGACTGTTGTATTCTGATATAGATAAAAGTAGTGACCACCCTGAAATGCAATTGGAAGGAGGGAAAAGAAAAAGGCGAAAGCCCAAGAAGTTTGATACTCAAGGTAGGTCAACAATCCTATATTTCAGTTATCTACCTCCGCGAAAAACTAAATGTACATGCAGGTACCTTAGTATTGGGAGATATTTTCTCAGCATTAAGGGCTTTAGTTGTTATCATGCATGAAATAGCATTTGTGGAATATAGTAAGATGTATCCACCAGGAGCTTTTTTACGGAGATATTGCGGAGCTAATTACCGTCCGACATGACTGGATTTTGAGGATCGGTACATCGCATGTATTATAGGATTAGTGGAATGGAAGTGTATATTTTTTGTTGGGGTGCGACCCGGAAAAACTGTTGCACGAGACCGAGACATTGCGGGCAGTGCAGAGGCAACTGTTAAGTGAGACTGGATATTATGGTATGTATAGAAAACCACGTTTTTTCAGATCACTTTAGATTTTAGAAACAGCGAAATGTCAATCATTTACGAGTTCCTTGGAGTGTTTTGTGCTTATTTGATATGACATAGTGGAAGAGAAAGATTCGGAGAGTTCGCTAGGAGTGATCACGTAGAAATTCGGATAAGTTTCGGTCGAAGAAATAGTGATTTTAAGTTGTCGCGTTGTGACGAGTTTTTGCATGTTTGTGTGGTTGGTGATGGGAGGCCTCCCCCAGTTATTTAGATCGTCCTTAGCGGACGTGAGCAACTTTATTCTTCATTGATTCATTTGGATCCGGGAGTTAGTGCCTGGTGAGATCGATAATATTTGTTGTCCATTCGTAAATTTTTTATGGTCTCTTACAGATTCAGTGAAGGATTCAGCTGGTGATCAAACCATGCCTAAAAAGGAGAGGGCAACCAAAAAGCCAAAGTCCTCTGCCCCAGTTGGGACAGGTATGTATGTGCATGTAAAAGTCTGGTCAGCCGAGTAAAACATGTACACCAGAATTAACCCTCGATGTGACAGAATTATTGAAGTTTGGACATTTATGGACATGTTGCTACATCGTGGATTTGGTAAGAGTAATTGGTGCTGATTTGCCAAATGTGCAACCTGACAGTGGCTATACCTTTCTATCTTGTATTGTACCCTAATTCCGATGCGCTGAATATTCACCTGAAATTTAGTGCATATGATGATATCATTGTCCATATTACCAAATGGACACAGTTTATTTTATAAAATTTACCAACGAGCGCACATTTTGGATGTTTTTCTTGTGAGGCAGCCATTCTCCCAGCCCTTCAAGTAGCACTATCTAGTAAGTATGAAGACCTGATAAGATGCTCGGCAATTTGGAGAACTCATTCTCCAGGGTGGGTGGACTTGATAGAAACCAAGAGTGGCAAGAATTATGTCCTGTAGATTGTCTTGTTTGTGTTGTAATAGTTGGTGGAGGACACAATGGTGCTTGCTTCTGCTATATTTTCTGTCCTTATGACACTCAGCATTCCGCATCCCTTGTCTTGGCTGTTATTTTGTTAAGATGTTTTAAACCTTTGTTTAGTTTAGCATCTACATGTACTCTTGCTTGATTTTGCTTCAGCTCATCTTAAGAGAGATAGAATGTGCCCACCCACTTCTTCTCCTTCCTCACAGACCTTACAATCACCAGTCACAACTACTGCAACCTTTCAGCAGCCAACCGCCATAACCTCACAACTCTTGTCACCCACCAGTCACAACACAAACCTCAACAAAGACCACTGTCTCAGTCTGTCCACCCAGTGCATTCCACTTACTCAATGCTGTACCAGCCACAAGACCTAGTGCCACAATCAGCCTCATACGATTTAAACGTCTTACCCTTACACTCCAAATACAATGCTGACATTCACAACAACACACGAGTCACCAGCTTCCTACATACAGGTCCCATTACCAACTCAATCATACACACCTGACATCTACTCTCACTCCATATACAGTACACTTGAAGACACCAAAGATACATTGGCACAATTTAATTCACCTTATGGACATAAACAAGACAATTCAAAGGCTATGCAAGACCTCCTGAAGCGTGTGGCTACACTCGAGGCGAAGTTAGCTGAATTAAAAAGAGTTAGTTTTCGGTCAAGTTTGAAACAGTAGATTTTACTTGTTAAATATTTCGGTTTTGAATCTACATTTAAGTAATTGTGGTATTCCCTTGAAGAAACCGCTGTGTGAATAAGAGGCCATAAACTGAGTTCTATCAGTTATAAGTTCTAACTTAAAGGTTAACTGAAGTCATAACCTTAAAACAATTGTATTCAACATTCTCACATATATCCCCCTCGGCAGCTAGCGATTGACCCCAAACCCTGCTTTTATGGGAAATTATTTTGTTGATAGGCAACACTCTAATACCACACTGCTACCTGACCTGCAGGTTAATGCCTAAAGAAAACACATGCATTGTTCTTGAAAACAATATAGCTATGTAAATGTCAATACGAGAAGCATCCCCATAGAAACACACCCAATTATCTTGCAAACCTTATTTTCTTATAAACCCTTTTACAAATTATATACCGGACACATTGTCTTGTCAAAAAAAAAAGCGTAACGAACAATATATTTATCTACAATGACAAAACCGCGGTTTGTGTTGCTTAACATGTTGCCAAGTTACAACTCAATCAGCATGATAGAAGTAACCCAAAACGAATATCATGACCAAAGACGAAGATACTTTGCTAGCAATAGGCCGACATAAAACAAATGAAAAGAAGTAAAAGCAACCAAGATGTTTGTACGTGAAATTTCAATCAGGATAATGGCCGAGGCAGGTAACAAACGCCATCATGGAAAAGGTAAGTCCAATCCTCTTTATCTATTCCCAATAATTCCGACGTATATCTTAAAGAATCAAGGGCAAGTCTGAAGAACCTTGCCAACTACCTTCTCAGGCCCTCTGCCAATAGATATATCCAAAGTCGTGGCCATAAGTTCAGGTCTGCCACTCTCTGCTACCTTTAATACAAACGGTATGTAATGAGTCATTTTATTTTATTATATTTTTTTAGACGATGAACCTGAGGGGCCTCCACAAGCAACCAAAATCGTGAAATGTGTGTCGTATCTGGAGGGCCTTTTGCAGGAGAAGGCCAAAAATAACCCGCAAAGGCAGCACATACTGCACCTGTTGCCTCTGCCAGAATTTGCAGTGGTGAGCACAGAGACGGCCAGACATGTCCTGATGGCGTCAATTTCAACTTCGCCCGCCGGGAGGAAGGGGCGATTACCCACCACAATATCCATGGTGGAAGAAACAAAAGTTTCTTCAAGCGTTGATAGCTAGTGGAAATCTGCGCTTGGATACCAGAAGGGGAGGGGAAGATATGGAGGAAACGGATATCTTCGCATATTATTACTGCCATAACCCGAAAGGCAGCTATAGGTTTACTAAAAACTGCTGGGTTTATATCAGAATGAAACACACTAGTCCTTATGGGCGACAGTTTAGTAATGGAGCTGTAGATCTAGTGTGCATGTGGAACTTCTCGGCTCTAAATAGCCCTGAACGTTAGGATTACAAATACAAGAATTGTCAACACGAGGATTACAATCATGAAATGACGAAAAGCAAATATTCCCTTTATATGTGCAAACCGAATGTAAGTACATATATATTAAATGTCATCAATAACCCCAATTTTATCAAAACTGTTCTTGTCACTCTTTATCTAAAGGAACGTTTCAGCTGAAATGTTTGACCAGCAAACTTAACAGCTACCGTTTCTAGCACAACGCGATATGAAAGAAGAAAATTAGATCAAACAACACCAACCCTACCCTAGCTATTCATATCAAAACAATTTACATTCTTGGGAAAGTGATCAACTCTAGGGGAAGTCCGTGTGGAATGGCCTGTCATGTATCTACTGGTTCAGCAATCCCTCAACCATGATGCCTATAACACTTTATTAGGACACATAAACTGTTGTTCATACGACGCGTGTAAGGTTCATGTGCATCTGAAGTAGTTTCCCAACCAGATGCCGACCGTGAAATGTTAAATAGGTTCAAAAATAATATTAGGAATTTGTGTTTTTTTAATTTTTTTATGATTGCTTTGCACGCTGGCATGGGAATATGAATGGCAAACAGATAGAGATGCACCTACTGGCCGACGCGCAACTAATCCCTGCAGAATTTGGATTAATCAACCAGTAGTTCCCCTAGCTTGACGTGTCTACATGGTTATCGAGCAAGGAGCATGGCAACCGATGGTTGGTGAGAGCGAATTAGGAGCGATTATTGTTTTTCCCCTGCGATTTTCATTCAGTCTGAATTTTCGCTCGATCATAATAGAATCAGCGAAGCAGGGAGCGATTTGAAGGCGAATGAGTGTGGGGATATTCGACCAGGCGAATTTTCGCCCCGGTTGCACGAATATTCGCGTGCAGACTTTGGACGTGATCTCTAAATGTTTACTTTTAATTTTGAACCTACATCTAAGTAATCGTGGTATTCCCTTGAAGAAACCGCTGTGTGAATGAGAGGCCATAAACTGAGTTCTATCAGTTATAAGTTCTAACTTAAAGGTTAACTGAAGTCATAACCTAAAAACAATTGTATTTAACATTCTCACAGTACTATTCTAGCATTATGAATTTATAACTTTATTAGACAAAGCAAATTAAACTCATTTTTATTTATTTCATTCAGTCCGAGGAGGAGTACCATTCTAGCCTTGATGACAATCAAGTGCGGAGTGAAGAAGACCTGGCTGGGCATACGCAGGACTCAGACGGTTGTCAATATGCGAGTGTTGTGCCTGTACTACTGGAGCCACTCAATTTATAGAAAATAATGCACCCATTGCGTTGTAATGTAATGATCAATTGCAATTACGACATCACTACAATAAAGAAATTTCATCAAGAAACGAGTGAAAAATTTGATGATTATAATACTTTCAAAAAACGAACTATTACAATATTTTTCGCGGCTATACAGTGTTGTCATTTTGGTTACATTTGATGATGATCAATATTTACTGTTACTTTATTCATTTATTGAGAAAACAAATTCAATTATTTCAATCCTATTCAGTCTGGAGAGGAGTACCAGCCTTCACCACATTCCAGTAATGACGGAAGCCTCGTTTCTGAGAAGTCGCTGAATTCTATCTTTAGCTGGGTAGAACCTCCCAAAGAAGTTGCCTGGAGTGTCTCTTAAAGGAGCCCCTAATATGGGGGAGGTGCGAAAGCGGGGGAGGTGCGAAAGCGGGAGAGAAGATGCCCCAAGCGGCCATGCCAGGTTCAAGGTTGCCATGCCACCCCGAGCAACTTGAAGGAACATTTATTCTTAACCGCTTGTCACAAGGACCTAGACATTCACATCAGAAACAATTTGCTCGTGCGAGCTAATAGGGAGCACCAAGGAAGCAAAAAGGGGCAAAACGGCCACCAGCAAGACACGTGATCATTACTAGATGCAGTGCGACATTTGCGATCATTTTAAAGCGAACTTGGCGCCACACTTGCATAGATATCACAGCATCAGTGACAATAGGGGGTTGCAAATTGTCTAGAAAGTGCAACAAGGGTGAAAAAGTCAACATTAGTGCAGCTCAACCACGAACCTGAGCCTGTACTGAAGCGTATGGTAATTTGAGGAGTTTTTGCGCAGTCTGATAGGCAGTGGCTCCAGCCACAACACTGCCAGAGTGCACGGGCGTCGTTTTTCTACAATTTGTAAAGAATTGGTTGGGGAGGGAAGGGAATTCAACCTGGGAGATCTGAGATTCTTGCTAGGAATAGGAAACGACAGGGGGTTGTTAAGTCAATGGGTAAAGGAATCAAGATTCAAGGTCGGCTACATAACAAATTTACTGGTGAGCACAAAGCACTTTCTTGTGACTCTTAACAAAGAATTTGGACTTGGTTAGGCGACAAGGAAAAATGGCATCGACAAGTATCTGGCCCACCTGAACGGCATCCAACGGTTCTTGTCCAGAATTAGAAGGCGGGAGACTGTGGCCATCTACAACTTGATGGGCACGGACAACATTGACCAACTGGCCTGGAGTGGGTATAACACCAGTGACACCTAGCGTACAATACGAGGATATCATGAGAAATTGTTAACGAATCCGAATGTGACGATTGCCTCAACAAACCTAACCATCCGAAATCACCTTATACTACTTCTTTTCTTGGACAACTTCCGTAGAGCTGGCGATATTGCCCATTTTTCACTTGCCAAATTTAACAAGGATAAGTTGGTGGAAGGGGACTATGTGACCACGATTAGGCGCCACATAAACGATGGGAAGTATGCACCGCCTCTCGTAATGAAGCCAGAGGTCAAGCGGGCAATTATTAGAAGTGCGATCAACAATGTGTCTATCTGACTACCACCGGAAGACCCTTCGAATCGAGTGACATCAACAAAACCCTAAAAGCAGCCTGGGGCAACTACGGCAGGGACCTTGGGGAAATAACGGCTACCAAGGTCCGCCGTTCATCTGGCCTGTCATGTATCTACTGGTTCAGCAATCCCTCAACCATGATGCCTATAACACTTTATTAGGACACATAAACTGTTGTTCATACGACGCGTGTAAGGTTCATGTGCATCTGAAGTAGTTTCCCAACCAGATGCCGACCGTGAAATGTTAAATAGGTTCAAAAATAATATCAGGAATTTGTGTTTTTTTAATTTTTTTATGATTGCTTTGCACGCTGGCATGGGAATATGAATGGCACACAGATAGAGATGCACCTACTGGCCGACGCGCAACTAATCCCTGCAGAATTTGGATTAATCAACCAGTAGTTCCCCTAGCTTGACGTGTCTACATGGTTATCGAGCAAGGAGCATGGCAACCGATGGTTGGTGAGAGCGAATTAGGAGCGATTATTGTTTTTCCCCTGCGATTTTCATTCAGTCTGAATTTTCGCTCGATCATAATAGAATCAGCGAAGCAGGGAGCGATTTGAAGGCGAATGAATGTGGGGATATTCGACCAGGCGAATTTTCGCCCCGGTTGCACGAATATTCGCGTGCAGACTTTGGACGTGATCTCTAAATGTTTACTTTTAATTTTGAACCTACATCTAAGTAATCGTGGTATTCCCTTGAAGAAACCGCTGTGTGAATGAGAGGCCATAAACTGAGTTCTATCAGTTATAAGTTCTAACTTAAAGGTTAACTGAAGTCATAACCTAAAAACAATTGTATTTAACATTCTCACAGTACTATTCTAGCATTATGAATTTATAACTTTATTAGACAAAGCAAATTAAACTCATTTTTATTTATTTCATTCAGTCCGAGGAGGAGTACCATTCTAGCCTTGATGACAATCAAGTGCGGAGTGAAGAAGACCTGGCTGGGCATACGCAGGACTCAGACGGTTGTCAATATGCGAGTGTTGTGCCTGTACTACTGGAGCCACTCAATTTATAGACAATAATGCACCCATTGCGTTGTAATGTAATGATCAATTGCAATTACGACATCACTACAATAAAGAAATTTCATCAAGAAACGAGTGAAAAATTTGATGATTATAATACTTTCAAAAAACGAACTATTAGAATATTTTTCGCGGCTATACAGTGTTGTCATTTTGGTTACATTTGATGATGATCAATATTTACTGTTACTTTATTCATTTATTGAGAAAACAAATTCAATTATTTCAATCCTATTCAGTCTGGAGAGGAGTACCAGCCTTCACCACATTCCAGTAATGACGGAAGCCTCGTTTCTGAGAAGTCGCTGAATTCTATCTTTAGCTGGATAGAACCTCCCAAAGAAGTTGCCTGGAGTGTCTCTTAAAGGAGCCCCTAATATGGGGGAGGTGCGAAAGCGGGGGAGGTGCGAAAGCGGGAGAGAAGATGCCCCAAGCGGCCATGCCAGGTTCAAGGTTGCCATGCCACCCCGAGCAACTTGAAGGAACATTTATTCTTAACCGCTTGTCACAAGGACCTAGACATTCACATCAGAAACAATTTGCTCGTGCGAGCTAATAGGGAGCACCAAGGAAGCAAAAAGGGGCAAAACGGCCACCAGCAAGACACGTGATCATTACTAGATGCAGTGCGACATTTGCGATCATTTTAAAGCGAACTTGGCGCCACACTTGCATAGATATCACAGCATCAGTGACAATAGGGGGTTGCAAATTGTCTAGAAAGTGCAACAAGGGTGAAAAAGTCAACATTAGTGCAGCTCAACCACGAACCTGAGCCTGTACTGAAGCGTATGGTAATTTGAGGAGTTTTTGCGCAGTCTGATAGGCAGTGGCTCCAGCCACAACACTGCCAGAGTGCACGGGCGTCGTTTTTCTACAATTTGTAAAGAATTGGTTGGGGAGGGAAGGGAATTCAACCTGGGAGATCTGAGATTCTTGCTAGGAATAGGAAACGACAGGGGGTTGTTAAGTCAATGGGTAAAGGAATCAAGATTCAAGGTCGGCTACATAACAAATTTACTGGTGAGCACAAAGCACTTTCTTGTGACTCTTAACAAAGAATTTGGACTTGGTTAGGCGACAAGGAAAAATGGCATCGACAAGTATCTGGCCCACCTGAACGGCATCCAACGGTTCTTGTCCAGAATTAGAAGGCGGGAGACTGTGGCCATCTACAACTTGATGGGCACGGACAACATTGACCAACTGGCCTGGAGTGGGTATAACACCAGTGACACCTAGCGTACAATACGAGGATATCATGAGAAATTGTTAACGAATCCGAATGTGACGATTGCCTCAACAAACCTAACCATCCGAAATCA
Source organism: Lineus longissimus (assembly GCF_910592395.1). Lineage (NCBI taxonomy): Eukaryota > Metazoa > Nemertea > Pilidiophora > Heteronemertea > Lineidae > Lineus > Lineus longissimus. The sequence continues at coordinate 7,440,279 of NC_088313.1, read as the reverse complement.
CCTTATACTACTTCTTTTCTTGGACAACTTCCGTAGAGCTGGCGATATTGCCCATTTTTCACTTGCCAAATTTAACAAGGATAAGTTGGTGGAAGGGGACTATGTGACCACGATTAGGCGCCACATAAACGATGGGAAGTATGCACCGCCTCTCGTAATGAAGCCAGAGGTCAAGCGGGCAATTATTAGAAGTGCGATCAACAATGTGTCTATCTGACTACCACCGGAAGACCCTTCGAATCGAGTGACATCAACAAAACCCTAAAAGCAGCCTGGGGCAACTACGGCAGGGACCTTGGGGAAATAACGGCTACCAAGGTCCGCCGTTCATCTGTAACAGTCACGCGTCAAGCAAAAAAAAACACAAGAGGACCGGCGTCAAGTTTCCCAAGCAATGTACCACAACGTAGACATTGCGGACAAAATTTATGACCGCAGAGGGTGAAGAGAGCGAGGCCACTCGTCTGTGACTATTGTAAAACAATAGAGGCAAAGATGACGCTGAAGATGAAAGAATACCCCCAACACCGCCCCGTCCTTACAAACGATTGAGTTCCCTGATTGACATCGAACAAGCAAAAGATGACAACATCTCGACGACAGCCCCCCTTCTCAGAGCGTTGCAGGCCTACTCTTCACCCTGGTCCATAGGACGAAGAGCCGGAAGAGGAATTTGCGATGGCTCCAGTTTCATTGGGCATCAAGGCAATGAAGGCCAAGAAGCAGAAAATGTGGAAGAGGGAACTCGAGCTCTTGCTAAAAGTTTGCAATCCCCTCATTACCGAGTTGGTCATGAATTATGAAAGTGATGGCTCCAGTATCACGAATGGAGGTGGAGAGAATGGTCTGATTAGAAGAGCGCCAGCCTCACTGGAGACTTAGACAAGGCAGCTGCTGTTGAAAACCTTGAACGATTCAGAGGGATCAAGTTGAGGCACATGGTTCAAAACTCAGGGAGGAAAAGGGATATGTTAAGCCGCTGCAGGCTAAGCTGGAAATGTAGAGGCAACGGATGAAACCACCCATCGTGCTGAACAACCAGAGGCCATGGAGAAACATGACGTTCCACGTGAAACTTTTTACCCACCAACTGTTTACCAACCCCCTTCGTTTCCAATGTCTAAAGCCGAGGACAGACTACCGTCTATTGCTCACCAAGATCAAAAACAGATGTAGGGTCACCTGGCAAGTCACTCTTGCTGGCCTCAACAACTGTGCGTTCACACCAATGTCAGGCCCAGATAGTTTCATCAAGACTGGGTGAGCGTATCTAATAAGTCTGTCCTCCCATAGGGAGGACAGACACCCAAGAAAAATTGGCCAATGGTGATTAAGTTAATTGACTGCAGATGTCTTGTCACATGTGAACGGTCCGGCAATTCACTTGGCCAATGAAATTAGATACTCTCACCCACCCAGTCTTGGTGAGTTGGTGGGGAGTTCTATATTTTCGCCAAGTTTGCCATCACAGGGGGGCTACTTCAGGTAGAATTGTCGTTTGTGAATGGTTCACCAACTGTATCGAGCAAGGAAAATGTAAACAAGAGGTTTTGTTTTTAACTCTTTCAAGCCCTTTACACTAAGGAAAATGAATTCATGTTACTAGGCACTAGCTTTTTTAGCTATTTGAGTCTACATTTCAAGGTGGAGTTCCGATTATATGTTTTTGACATGTAAACCTGTACTTCGAAGATGGTTGGCTGTTTTGAGAATGTCCATGGGCCTATAAAACTACAGGTATATACCTGATTAATCAGGAGCAATGACAGCAATGGGTCTCATAAGTAAGCTGTGCATCAGGTGATCATGATGATTATGCAATGTACCAGTTGGGAGCTGGCGCACATGAGTTAGATCATCAGATCATCACTAGCCTACTAGCTTCATGTTGGCATAGGCTACATCTCTTTGTTTCAACATCATGGCAGGATCAGGACATGCAGAATCTCTGTCTGCTGGGGACACATTTAAATTCATTGAATTGGTGCAAGCCAGGCCTGGAATCTGGGATGTAACTTCAAATGATTATAAAAATAAGCACACCAAGTCGCTCAAAAAAGTACAAGTTGCTCTGGAGATGGGGAGTGATTGGACTGGTAAGTTTGTATATTGTTTATTGAACATCAGCTTTATTCTATCATATACAATATACAGATCTGTATACAGAGGCATAGGCTATATGTAGATTCTATATTCAAGAAAATCTAAACACCCGAACGATTGCTGTTAGGTGATTAAAATGCCACTCATAAAAATCTCCTGAACTGGGAGTCTGCTCTAACCTTACCTAAGCTAAGCTAACCTCTAACCTCTTCTCTTCCACATCAGAACATAAAATTGTATGCTTTAAAGGAATAATCCAGACCCTCTTTATATCTTGCCAATTTAACTTAGTACCTTATAAATAAACAACATGAACAAATTCATATAATTTCCCCCAGCCAATTTATCACAAAACACGATTGAACGCGATGAAAAACCCCACGCAAGAAAAAAACATTAAATCCTGAGATTTCCCCCAGATACCCTGTGACGTCACAGAAGGTCAACAGCTGATTTTAAACATGGCGGACAGCGAAGTTTCTGTGCAATCGAGCTGCGAATCTTTTGACATTTCCTCTGATTTCTCGGACTTTTCTGCGGCTGAATACTTGTCAGAGACTGAGGAAATATTTATAGACCAGTCAGGTGTCGAAAGACCAGCCATCGGGGTGCTACCGTACCAGTTTGAGCCGGAATATGACGCGGACGATCCGGAGGCAGAAATGCAAGTCGAAGTTGAAGACGATGAAGACGATGCGCGGCGACTGGTTGATTTGAATTATTGGTGAGTGGTATAGTGATGATTAGGTTCTTAACCGACGTGAATGGATGCAAAGTAGGTTTAGGGGGTGAGGGGGATATGCCTGGAGCCGGGACATTCAAGAAAATAGATTGTCAATTCAAGAGAGATTTACCAAAGAAATTTGCTTCTTCAGTTCAGCATGCATGCAACACACACACGTAGGCCTACACTGACACTGTCACTGGCCTATGGCATGCCATGTATGCCCTATGCATCTTCGTGCATGGTCATTGTGCATCCACAACTGCCAATATTTATATCTACATGGCCTGGAGGACATGGAGGAGAGGCTAACTTAATAAGTTTATGTAGGCCTATGGCTTCCTAAGGCCTGGGGCTGGCTATGGCCTAGTATGGGGCATTGAAAATGAATGTTCACTCAATGCGGACAATGAGATAAATGACTTGTTATATTTACAAAGTGATATGATCGTTTATTTACAATAGTTTATTTTCATTTACAGGTGCAGCTGTGGAAACTGTCAGATCATGGAGACAGCACTAGAATGCAGATGTTGCCAGACTATGAACATAGCCCAGCAAAAGCTCACTGACCCCTTGATCCAAAGTGCCGATTTCAAGTGTGTGACAGAACACCCGGGTTTTGAAGGAGCCTGCCTAAATATATGGGCGTTGGAAGTTGCTTTCCTAACGTTCAAAGCACAGCAAGGGAATCACGCCCCAGATGGACCAAATCATGAGTATGTACTATCAACGGACAATGGGTGATATGAATAAAGACTAGCAAATAGCTACTCCAAAGCGTCAACGTTTTTATTTGGAAAATTTCACATCACGCAGTGGCGATCTTCGTTCACTAACTTTCTTACCATATTTCACGAACAAAATGAATTTATATTCAATAAAAATAAATACATAATAAAACTGCCGTTTATTCTTTAATTTATTGTGCTGTTTTGGTGGCGATATCTACATTATTTACGAAGAACGGGCGTGAGAAAAACGTAATACCGCATTTTGCGTCGGCCATATTCAGTGCATCACGCCATGCATAGCGTAACTGGGGATAGCTGGGGATTCCCCGTGGAGCATGTGATTTAAAATGCAAATGCCGCGAAACATAATTTATTTCTAATTTGTTGATTTCCCACTGACCAATCAGAGCACAGCTTCTTCTTGCCGATGGTGAAAGAAATATGGCGGAATGTTTATCGGTTGTCAAGGAATCGTGACCTGAAATAATCACGATTTTCTCCAAATTTCAAGATAAAAAGTAAGATATTACACGACCGGGCGTCTTCTTATCAATCTTCCGGATACAGTGACATAAATGGTTTTAAATTTCTCAAAGTTTACATAGCGCGGAATCGATGTTTTATTCCTCGGTTCCGTCAAAAAGTGACCAAAATCAAAACACGCCATGAAGATGAATCATCATAATGAGATGCGTAAAAGAGCGTTGGTCGACAGCGGGGCCGTGACGTCACGTTCTCCTATTGGCTGGATGTCGTGACGCTGCCATAGCATCCGTCAATCAAACTGATACATTGTCGCGATAACGTAATTTCAAACCAATGACGTTGCGGCACGATGTACACATTGACACGCGGTTCTCCGGGAAAATGCGTATACAGCTTCCTGGAATGACGCGGATTTGTGCCTGTGGTATCTTAGGCCCAGAACTAGTATTTTCAACACTTACAACGCATGGTGAATTATATTGATTTTTTGGATGAATATGCCGTTTCGACACCAGGATTCAGGCATATGCATGCAATATGTGGGGCCCAGAATCAGCATATCGATAAAATAACACATCAGCTCAAGACAACTGAAACTTTTATTTATTTACTTATCTGTTACTTATTATTATGATCAAATCTAAGTAACAATAGTTCTGTTTGGGTGTAGGGTTTGGGGAAATTGTTGTTGAACATTATTACTAAGAATCTAAATGATGTTTTCACTGTTGTTTTACTGTAACTTGTTGATGTTTTTGCTAATTTGATGATTGGATACTACTCCTATGCACACATTTTCACGGAAATTACTACATGCATCAAATTTTCTTTTTACTTTTCAGTCTGACACATGGCCAGTAGCAAAGACCAATATCTAGGAGAATTTACGAAGGCTGCAGGAATTTCCATTGAAGATCTTGACTCTAGAACATGTAAAAAATGTGACAAATCCCTCATAAAGAATGGTCTGATTTTGGAACTTTACAATTATCTCAACAAATGCAGTGATGCAGTAAAATTTTCTTACATAAAGGACATATATCCACATGAGTATCGGCGGTTATTACCGCAAATAAAGACAAACCAAAGCAAAGACACTTGTGTAGCATATCAAGGACACGTCGATTGATACTCCTGTGTGTGCCACATCAAAGACATCTGGACCATACACCACGTCAAAGATAACGATGCGAAGTCAACAGGCGGCGCCACCGTCTTGGGAAAAGTAAAAACGATTTCGACAACTATAGGTTTTTCTTGATATAGCGACTAGCGGGAAAATGCACGTGTTGTTATGTCACTATTGCATCTATTCGTAGTAGACTGTCGTATTTTCAGATCCCCTTTCTTTTCAACATCATCAATCATACTAGTATATCATAACCATGGATAGAGATAAATTAGAAAACTGTGTCAACCTCCTTCAACAAGTTGTTGGAATAATGGGGAGAGAGGTGGCGAATAACATTAACAACAATAGGCCATGGGACGAGTGTGAAAAATGTGAAGTTCCGTTTGACAAATTAGCGGGCAAATTGAAAACAGTCGTTTTTGGGTAATATGGGGGTGCCGATTTCAAAAATCAATTTTTCTCCCGCGTAAAGTTGCACATTAAGTCAGAAATGAGACCCTTAATAGGGCCTAATGGTCCCAAAGTAGGGGTCAAAAAGTTGATGTCATCGAAACATGTCAACATGGGTATCAAAATGAAGGTCTATGGGGGTACTTTAACATTGCATAGTTTTTGGACCCCTTAACGAACCGTGGGACCCCCAGGGAGGGTCAAAAAGGGCAAAAGTGGAAACTTTGACCGCCTCCAATTAGCTTCATGGGCACCGCATGTGGATAAAAACTGTTGTATTCGACAGTACTCACATAGACCTTTTCATAGATACCCATGACGACACCCTTGGCCAAAAGGTTTTCGAGATCTTAAATTTGGAGCCTAAAAAGGGGTCAAAATTACTATCTCGGCAACCCTTACCCCGAGAGTGTTGTCATGGGTATCATTTTGAAGGTCTATACGATTACTGTCAAATAAAACAGTTTTTATCCATTTATATAGTCCCTATGAAGATCGTGGGACAGGGTCAAAGTTACCACTTTTGCCCTTTTTGACCCTCCCTGGGGGGCTCCCACGGTTCGTTAAGGGGGCCAAAATCTATGCAATGTTAAAGTACCCCCATAGACCTTCATTTTGATACCCATGTTGACATGTTTCGATGACATCAACTTTTTGACCCCTACTTTAATTGGACCATTAGGCCCTATTAAGGGTCTCATTTCTGACTTAATGTGCAACTTTACGCGGGAGAAAATTTGATTTTTGAAATCAGCACCCCCATATTACACAAAAACGACTGTTTTCAATTTGCCCGCTAATTTGTCAAACGGAATCCTTATTCGAGACACATTTTTGCCACTCTACCCATGGCCTACAACGTCAACAGGCATACGGCCGCCAGCAATCTACAGTGGCGCCGCCTGTTGACTTCGCATCGTTATCTTTGATGTGGTGTATGGTCCAGATGTCTTTGATGTGGCACACACAGGAGTATCAATCTACGTGTCCTTGATATGCTACACAAGTGTCTTTGCTTTGGTTTGTCTTTATTTGCGGTAATAACCGCCCATACATGAGCTTGACGAAAGTCGCAGAAGTGTTCAGCAGTTAGTTGTCTGTTAAGCTTGGCCGCTTACAAAAACGAAAATCAAAATACCGATCCCAGCGTGATGAACATCAAACTGTTGTTTTCCTGAATGAACTTTTTGATGTACCATTTTGCTGCAAAAAACATTTGAACTCTCTTATCCCAAGTCAGCCACTTGAGCCATCATTATGTGTTCCTCAACCTCTCATTGGGGTGATCCCAAATCACCCGTCTGAGCCGTCACAGCCTCGTTTACTAGAAGATCTTCCATTTGATGATGCTGGTGCTGCATATCCCCAAACTGGTAATCAGCTGCCTATTCGCCCAACCCAGAATTCTTCTCATAACAGTGATAAAGTGAAGGAGCTGAACACTCTTATACATGATATTGAAGTAAAAGAAAAGATACTTAGTCAGTTGAGGCATCTTGAGGAAGAAAAGAGAAACACATTGTGGGGACTCAATGAGGAATTGGGGAAAGTTGATGGGGGGGTATTTCATGAAGGCTAATGTTACAAAAGGGAATATGTATACAAACAAATGATTAGTGATTTTAACGCAAAGATTACCAGGCTTGAATTGGACCATGTATTTGAAGACATTGACAAACAGGCTGAAATTAAAGAACATCAGAAAAAGACTGATGGTGAAATAATCAAATTATCATCGATGTACCAGACTGAGAAACTTAAGAAAGAAAGAGAACAAAAGAACAAATACTACTACAAACAGAAGACTGTTAGTTCCTCTTCTTCTGACTCAGATCATCGTGCTGGTATTGTAGGGGCACAGCGAAGGGAAATATCAGCACTTGAGAATGAACTTTGCCTAAGAGACGAAGATCAAATGGGATGTGTTCAAACAAAAGTAAACAGTGTATTTTCAGTCAGTATGCGAAAGTGTGTGATTGAACTTGGTGCACTAGAAATTGCTGCAGAAAAAATAGGTCCTGCCATTAAGTCTGTGGGCAAATGTTTGTTTAATCATGATTTCAAATCTAGTGATCTACCAGGCAAACAGTGCTCCCTGAACATTTTAGACGAAGGTCATTGGCTCATAAAGCGCATGTATGCCGACAAATTGAGTGAAACTGAAAATTTAGGAATAAGAACTGACGGCACATCACGAAACAAGAACAAAATAATGGAGACTTCTTTAACTCTTAGTACTGGCGAACATTTGCCACTCCGATTTAATCTGATAGCCACTGAGACCGCTGAAAGCATTGTGTCCACAACGAAAGATCATATGAATGAATTGGCTGATGTATCTAATGAAAACAAAGAGGAATTCGTGACACATCTGTTAGAAAAGTTATCGTACTGCATGAGTGATCGAGCAGCAAATGAGAAGTGTGCTAAACGGATGTTGGGTGATTGGAGGCAAGAGATGCTGCTGGCAGCCAAGTCAGATGCTGAGTTTTCAGTGCTTCACACCTTCCACTGCATGGCACATGCTCTTCTTGGCTTCCACTCCTACTCTATCAAGCAACTAGGTGCGTTTGAGAAGGAACTTGGTCCTCTAGGTAGAGACTGTGATGGATTCCTGAAGCGCTGGAGCAGCAAAAATGATGTGGTAGCATCACGGTCCATTCGAATGGCTTCTGAGGTTCTTGGTCCTTGTGGCGATCAAAATGAAATGGCCAGGGCCATTGTGTTCACCTCATGTGGAGGAAAGATGGATAAAGAGCATGGTATTGTGTCATGTAGTGTTAGGTTTGATGTAGGTCCAAGCAATTACAATTTCCCCAAAATGGCCAATTTACAGTACATTCGACCTCTGTGACCTTGAAAAGCAGGTCAAATCAAAGAAGACCCGGGTGACACATTGAATGGTTGTTAGAATTAGATGTACCTATGATATAAAATTGGTGCCAATCGGGCAAGTCATTACTAGGAATAATGGCATTTTGAAGAATTTAGGATTTGGCCCCCTCCCTGGAGGCCAAACGGCAAATCAGATCGCACCAAACTTCGGTACCTGAGATCACCTGACCAAGGGGTACATGTGTACTTAATTTGTGATCAATAGTCATTGCAGTTAAGAAACGTGCCATAGTTACGGCCTGATGGCGAATTTACGCCATTTGACCTTTGTGACCTTGACAAGAAGGTCAAATTAAAAACCTGTGTGACATATACTGTATGGTGGTTAGATGTACCCATGATATCAAATTGGTGGCAATCGGGCAAGAAGTTAAGGAATAATCACATTTTTAAGGTTTTTGGATTTTGCCCCCTGGTGGTCAAGTGGTGAATCATATTGGACCAAACTTCGGTCCCTGAGATCACCTGACTAAGGGGTAAATGTGTACCAAATTTGGTATCAATAGTCATTGCAGTTTAGAAACGTGCCATCGTTACATCCTAACAGCCAATTTACACCATTTGACCTCTGTGACCTTGAAAAGGAGGTCAAATCAAAAACCCGGAGGATATATGATGCACCTTTGCTAGAAGTACCTACCATATTTTTTTCAAAATTTCCCGACTACTATTAAGGGAGATATTGCATATTTTCACTTTTAACGTTTGGCCCCCTGGTGGCCAAACCATGAAACGAATCGGACCGAAACTTGGTCTCCAAGGTGTCATTACATAAGGGTACATGTGTATCAAGTTTCAACTCAATAGCTCTAACAGTTACGAAACGTGCCCTGCTAACGGACGACGGACGACGACGACGACGACGACGACGGACGACGGACGCCACGGTATGGGATAAGCTCACCTCTGCTAAGAGGTGAGCTAAAAATGGTGTGGCGGACAAATGGCAGGACTTCATGTCTGAAACAAATGCTAAGTCTTTGATAGGTGCGTACAAAGATAATAGGTTCAATGCACTTTTTGAAGTTAGTGCACAAGTACACCATCACCGTAAGGACATCATCACATTACTAGAACGACTGAAAATTCAAGGAAACAAAAATCCTAAAATTCTTTCAGTCCTGCTTGACATGAAGGACATTCGACTGGCCACCATTACGCAAGCTCTTGCCATATGCTATGTCCACATCACTGGACCATACTGGAATCTTGTTGTCAGTGGCAAGGTGGCTTACTTGGACCTGTACCAACACATACAGTCCATGCATCAAAAACTCGGAGAATTTCTCGTAGACCCTTTAGCATTGATAAAGGACACTGTTACAATCTTCCCCAGTTTCCCGCCAAACTGTTCCTCAGCACTCTACAAAAGTGCTTTAGACACTGAAAATGCAGATGTTGAGATTCTGAAGAGAACCATAGAATGCATTGTTAAGGGTATTACGTAGACTGTTGAAGTACAACTAAAGGACTTTCTGGCAGGTGGTATATACGGTTCACAACCAACAGACTCGGAACGCAAGCGAACAAATAACTCTGGGGTAGACAATTTAGAATGTGAACGGCACTTTGGATACTTGGACGCAAGTCAGAACAGGAGACGTCATTGCACCTTCCATCACCATAGCACCATTCTACTTTTAAAGTCACAAGGAAAGAAACTTTCTAGGTGGATGGAAGGCCAGTCAGACGATTTGTTTGCGGAGGCTCGGAAATCTGGGAAGAAACTTCGAAGACACCACCGTAGCAAGGAGAAACATCAACATCAGCTTCGCCAGGATCTTCTGAAAAAGATAAATGAAAAGAAGAAGAAGAAGACTGGTGTAGCCAAGGCTAAGACAATCCTAAAGAAAGCTAAGCTGGCAGTTGGGAAGAAACAGAAGTCCCAAGCTGAGAAGAAACGAAAGAAACCAAAACGAATCCAACCTAAGCCAAGGGAACCAGTTCAGATTACCATGAGCAAATGGTTTGCTGTTGCTTACGAAAACGGATGGTTCCCAGGTAATTATATGTATATGATTGTAGTAGGGTAACAACTCATTATCACAATCAAAGCGTAATCAGCTGATCAAAAGTATGCACTGTGTAACCTAACTTTCAGTCCAAGTGAAGTTTCCCAAAAAAAGCTAATCGACACCTCATTGTACTATCACTACACATATTGACATGCTGATCTCCGTTATTTGTAGTACATGTATTTTCCAAACTTTTTTCTTTCAGGATTTGTCACCAAAATTAATGACTTGGAGGTGGAGTTTGAATTCATGCATCCTACAGCCCTTGAGGGACAGTTCCGGCCACCACAGTTTTCAAAGGATATTTCCACCGTTAAGAAGATGTATGTATTCCATGGGCCATTGGTCGATCCGGTACCAATAAGCGGTGGCCGTCTCTTCTCCTTGCCTGGCAGCAGGACAGTCGACAACAAGTTTCGGACATTATGCTTTTGTGAAGGTAAGCCAAGCAAATATTCTTCTTCAGCTGTTGGAGGTCTGCCATCTTTCTCTTCAGTTTTTTACATCTCCTCAAGCAGATTAAATCAAATCCATTCACAGTTTAAAATGATTTTCTGAAATATTCTACATTCATGCATAGAATACATGTAGGACAGTTTCCATTTGATGAAAATTCTTTAATTTGTTTTTGTCTTTTTTAGGATGTGGCCTGTTTATACCCAACCACAAAGAAGGGTGCCAGATTGACGGACTGGGAGAGGGACAATGAGTTCAAACAAACAAATCGACAGCAATTTGAATTATTGATTTGGAGATGTTGTGGACATAATATTTGACAACATCATTAGTAGATGTTGAAATACTGACGTTTCTGAATTAGGATTAGCATACTGTATCATATGTGTGTGAATTCATAACATTACTATATGTAGAGATAGCCCATGAAACACGTTTTAAGGTCAGCAATCTTTATGGTATTATTCAATTGAGCAGCCTCTGTTCTTGTAATAATGGAGACAATGAGACGAGTATTTTGATATATTACATGTCTATATATAGTTGACGGCATACTACAAAATGTTCTAAATGCTTTGAAATTCAAAATGGCGGCCTTGAAATTTAAAATGGCGACCATTACCCAAGATGGCCGACAATTTTGTGGTGACTTCTATGCCTTAATACATTTTTATAAATTTATTACCATTCAATTTACAGTTGGGTCTATTTTCGGAATTTTTACCAGCGATGTGTTCAAATTTCCAAGTTGACCAATAATGGCGGCCATATTGGATTTCAAGATGGCCGCTGGTATGCACTACCCTAAATTTTAAAACATTCGGTCAACCCTATTGTTTAAATTTGGTTGCCTGCATGTTAGTATCTTCATGACTCTGACATGTTCAAGTTAAGTTCACGGTTGGCAAAATCCAATATGGCCTCCCGTATCCATGGTAACTACCTGCGGCAATAATTTTTGACGGCATGATTTCGTAAAACAAGGTCTTGCCCATCCCTACAAGAAATTTCATTAGAATTTATCTAAAGATAAATAAGTTAGAGCCATTTGTGTGAAAACCACTTTGTATTATGTAATGTTCTCCCTTATGCCAATAAGCCATTGTATACATGATGTACATTTTCTATAGCGGATAGTGTAAATACAGCAATAACATTTATCTAAAAAGTCGACTTCTGTGCAATCTTCAAACGTACACAGAAACCTAACGGGTGAACCGATTTTCAAAATTCAAAAACCATTTTTCATGGTTTTCAAAGTACAATCTGATGAAAACAGGTTTGAATGCATATTGCTTCAATGAAATTTTCATGTGGAGTAGCTATAGCAAATGCTTTTACTTCAATTTTGTACAGAAAGGCCTAGTGTATATGTACATGAAGTTTTAGATAAAAGCATTTGCTAGTCTTTATTCATATCACCCAATGTTCTTTATTCTAGTGTTCCCCTCTAGTCTACAGTCATATTAGTAGGTTCTTCGAGGTTGATCTGAACTCAGTGAAACACTTTGCCTGGCATCTAGATGGCTCACACTGCTACCCTGCAAAAGAAAACAAACACATTTGTGTTGTAGATTGTTGATTTTGGTTGTATTACTCTTTGATATGCAGTTTCACCTTTCTTTTTCAGGAGGTATCGATATGTAGCATACCGTCAATTTGTGCGCTGGTGCTGGGGATTCTTGGGAAAAAAGATCCGGGTCGTCCTACCCTCATGTACAGTGACTGCCATTAGGAATGCCTTTCAATCGGACACATACAAGGGTTTCAAACTGCCAAATATGGATCAGGAGGACTAAGAATGAACTTACGTTGAGTTGAAGCGCTTGGACCAATTTGCGACGGCTTCTTGCTTGTTCGGACGCACATACTTCGTTGCAAGTGGTGGTGGGACATTCATGGTTTGTTGCCTTGACTATACATTTCATTTTAATACTCTCCACTTTAATCAGAAATTTCATGGCATAGCTTCATTATCTATAAATAACTTACCTGGCCTGAACCTAAAGATGCAATAGCCTGATACCCAGACCTAGACAAAGAAAATGTAATGTACACTAGGTCAGCAGGAGACAGCACCAGGCAGATACACCCCCATCATCCATGTTTACAAACAAGACTGCAGCCAAGATCCAACAAAAAGGTAAATATCTTGCACTAGAACAACAGAAAAAGCCCCAGCAATCATTCAATTTCCACACTGATGTTACACTGATGTTGTTTATCTCATTAAAAATACAAAGTTACATAAAACGACTGGAAAAACAACTGGAACTACTGCATCCATCAATGGTCATCATCAAATGATATATTGATATGCACAGTGCCTGATCCGAAAATGTACACACTTCAGACCTGAACTGCAATAGCCTAAATTAACCTGAAAGGTCAGCAAACGCTTCCCGGTTGTACAACAGACAAAGTGTAGTGCTGTAAACTCAGCAGCTATCCGTAAACGATCCTGAGCTGTAGGCCTAAACTCTTAGGAGCTGTAAACTCTCATAACGATTCCTGGTTGTAAAACAGGCGTATAGGCCTATACAGGGTGTCCCAGAAAAACCTAATCCTGAAGTAATGAGATAATATGACCAAGTTGCGGACTACATGGCCAAAATCACGTTTTTACCGTAAAGTAGAAGCAAAATGCTTTCCAATGATACCTTCATGACATTCCTCCAGTCGTGCATCAGAGAGCACCATTGTGTTGAAAATGGTGTGTCCAAACGCATTTGTTTCAATTGGGATGAACCAGTGAAATGGAATGTGCACTCACTGTCACACTTGACCTGGAAGACAGGGACAATAACCTTCATGAGGGAAGGTTAACTTACATAATTTTTAAGTTATGCAATGATTTCTTGAGTTAGCTATGTAGGCAATTGGTGAAGGATGGGCCTATTAACAACAGAACATCAAGCCAGCAACATGGTGCAACTTACCAGTGAGCAAAGAGTGTTTGTTGTAACAAAATTCCTTGAAAACAAGAGCCTACAAGCTACTCAAGATGCATTTAGGGAAGCCTTCCCTGATAGGGATCCGCCAGCAAAGACGACAATCTGGGCAAATGTGAAGAAGTACCGAGAACATGGAACAAGCCTCAATCTGAACAAGGGCCATTCAGGTAGACAACGCACGGTGCGAACTGAAGATAACATTGCCGCAGTTCGACAGCAACTTCTCGAGCATCCAAGGGGAACCAGTAGCAGGAGAAATGGACTTGGAATCGCCCACTCATCGTTCAATCGCATAACCAAGCTTGACCTGAATTTCCATCCATATCGCATGCACGTTCGTCATCAACTGTTGCCTGCGGACCTGGGGAGAAGACTACGTTTTGCTAAATGGCTCCTTGAGCGATGTCGGAGAAATGAAAGGTTTCTCGAGTGGTTGACGATTGGCGATGAAGCAGGATTTTCCATGAATGGACAAGTTAACACCCATAACTGTGTTGAATATGCGCCTATGAGACATCCCCCAATTTCAATTTCGGGAAAAACATGAGCCGAGAAAAGATCACCGTTTGGATAGGACTGTGTGGTAATGGTACGATTATCGGACCATTCTTCTTTCAACGCAATGGGAATGGTCAAGCATACCTGATGATGATCAACCAAGATGTTGTGCCCCAGCTGCAGTTGCATTTCCAACCTGGTGTCTTCCGACAACTGTGGTGGGCACAGGATGGTGCACCTGCCCACAGACTCATTGCTGTCCGGAATCGCTTGCGGGAACTTTTTCAGGACCGAGTAATTGCTCTGAACCATCCTATCGAATGGCCGGCCCGGTCACCGGATTTGACCCCTTGTGACTTTTTCTTGTGGGGGTATTTAAAAAACAAAGTTTACACCAGTCCACCGCCTAACATCCAAGAGTTACGAGCTCGCATTGAACACGAAGTCGACATCTTGCGCCAAGATCCAGCAATGATGAGAAGAGCTGTGGCTGACATGCGCCGCCGTTGTGAACTTTGCATTGAAAGGGGAGGTGGACACGTGGAGGGTGTTGGTGCATAAACTGTGTAATTATTGATTAAAAAATTTTAATAACCTCAATTGATAAAAGTCTTGGTTTCTTTCTTCATGTTCGGACTCCCAACTGAAACAGGTGGATTTTGACATGCCATTTTCAAATCAGTGGTGCTCAGTCATGCTTGACTGGAGAAATGTCCTCAAGGTATCATTGGAAAGCATTTTGCTTCTACTTTATGGTAAAAACGTGATTTTGGCCATGTAGTCCGCAACTTGGTCATATTATCCCATTACTTCAGGATTAGGTTTTTTCTGGGACACCCTGTAGTGTCGTGATGTAGCTGTACCATCGGCACAACCGCTTCAGATTGTGTTAGTGAATGCCTACTTATCGGCATTTCAGCCAGGAGCCAACAACAATATCAACTTCCGGTAGGCCTACAACAGACGTACAACAGACGTGACAGCCCCGGCGTTCCTTCGAGGCTGGCATTTTCAGTAAACATGGCTTAAGAAAACAATGACCATGGCTATAGAGACCAATAATCCCAAATGACTGTGACTAAACTAAGAGATCAACACTTCCTATTAGCCTACAAATATTACTGTAAACCCAGCCAAGAACCGTCCCAACTTTCAATCAACTTCACAGTGTGTTGTGCAGTAAACTCAGACAGGAGACGTCTCAACCATCAATAATAGGAATGGGAGATACAGGACTTTGCCATGAAATGCAGGGCTATACCATGAACAATATTATACCATGAACAATATTTCACACTGCGTGTAGGCCTACCCGTCATACTTAACACCTCCCTTTTCCTTCCAGATTAAAGTACCTACAACACCACCACAGCTCCTATACTAGCCAGAATACTCAAAGGTCCCAGCTGTTGGCACAAGGTAACAAGAGGCCCAAGGGCCTGGCGTTCAGCTGAGTTGTTGCTGCGTTGTTCGTATATATTACATTACTCATCAAACTCTACTAAACTAAGGACTCAAAGCCTAAGGATATTAGCTTCTGGATGTGTAACAGTGAATTACGGTAGACTGGCGCAATCTACTTCAAGCAAGCTCCACCCTTGCAATGTGTGCGCAAACAGATAACCTAACATATATTGGACCATCAATTCTACACACAGCAACATGATTCATCCTCAGCTGTTACCATGATGATGATGATGATGATCCTTTTCGCAAATTGGTCGTCTTCTGTCTTTCTTCCATACTTCAGTGCCACCGGATGTAGTCTGCCCTTGTGGAGGGATCCTTTCAGCACCGGGACACAAGAATCCATGCGAATTGAATCACATGGAGAGACTAGCCCAATCACCCGCTTTTGGCTGGGTAGAAATGGGTAAATCTCGCAGACTGGACCTTAAACTCTAATGCCGACGTGTGAGGCCGGTCTGACAGATGAGTAAGTGGGGTCCACCTAATGCAGAAGGCACCAGTTTCCCTAACTAAAAGGGTAACATTAACAAAATGCTCTACCCAACTCTATTATTGCCTAAAGGCCTGTGTACACTAGTAAAATATTAGCAACATTTTTACATTTCCAGTTGCAACAAATGTTGCAAAAATGTTGCGTAGTGTGTACAGAGCAAAACGCGTCTTACAACATGTTGTAAAATTGTTGCAAATTAAATGCAATGCAATTCTTTGTTGCATGTTGTAAAAATGTTGCAAACTCTTCAGCCAATCAGAAATAGGATTTGCGTCATGTGATCTACCGGAGTTCATGTGACTTGAACAAGAAGCAGGTATAGCAACTCTCAAGTGAGTGTCTTGCTTCGTAGGGTGATGAAACCTTTTCTAGAAGTTTTTGTGTGACGGCTTGTCAGTCAGCCGCAACTCCTTTAGGCTGCGTATCCATAGGCTGTTCCGTGCCCTGCACAACATTCCCTTTTTACCGCCTGGCGCGCCACACGGACAATGAACCTTCGTTGGTGTTATTGATCGTTCCCATAGGTTATGCCGTGTCACATTGCGGGCATATATGCACTGTGGATTGGGAATATAGGCCCATATTGGGATTGAACATGTCCATTCTTTTGCGAGTGAACAACACGGAAGCAATGTCTGAGGCGAAATTAATTCAAGAGGTTCATCAACGGGAACTACTCTGGGACCCCGAAACTGATGATTATCATAACAAGCACGAACCTGTAATTTGTTGCTTAAGTCAGGTTTTATATACATGTACATGTCAATTTGATGTTGCAAGTGAAAATACAAGAAGTCAGGTTTTATATACATGTACATGTCAATTTGATGTTGCAAGTGAAAATACAAGTTACTTGTATTTTCATTTTCAATATTCATAAGAAATTGTCTTCTGAAATAATGACAGCGTGCGGATAAACGCGATTGACCGCTGCGAAATGAGGACTACAAAAGCCTACCATGACCAAAAAGGAATATCCAATGGAGACTCAGGGCATAGTGCCAGGTCACAAGGCTGTTACGCCATAACGCCACACTACACAAGGGCATACCCTATGGATACGCGGCCTTAACAGGCAGTGGTATGCCCCATCATCCACCCTCATTTTGATCCAGGGCCTGGTCCATATTCTCTTTGGTTATTTCGCCGCCTCTTCCGTCTCTCAACAATGACAGCTAAAATTGCTGCAGAAGCACTCAAAACACATCTTCTCTCCTTGGAATCATCCATTTTCCCTCCAAAATACCTATTTCCCTTTGTTCCCACTAAAAAGTTTGCAACAATTTACCAACATGTTGTAAAAATGTTGCTAATTTGTTGCAATTTTGTTGCTAGTGAACACAGGGCCTTGAAGGGCTTGTTGCAAAATTGTTGTAAAAATGTTGGTAAAATGTTGGTAAAATGTTGGTAAAATGTTGCTAATATTTTACTAGTGTACACCCTGCTTAAGTCAAGTGAAACTCTTAACAAACCTTAGCAGAATGCCACCATTAAAATGTTGATAATAATGATAGCAAGTAAAAACTTTAAACAGATAGACTTGATTTTTTTAACCAACTGCCACATGCGGTTTTCTTTATTTAGTAAATTTTGAGGTAAGTATTACAGAATGAAATACTTGAATACTAGAATTGCCTGGCTCTTCTGATGATTGCACTGGTGAACACCGAAGTCGATGGGATGTGCAAAGTCATAGCTCGATCCTCTCTCTTGGTCATCTTTGAGATGTGGTCACCAAATATGTTCAAATGCAGCTGCAGATCATTCCTGTCCTGCAAAACATGATGAGGAGATAACATTTTAATTTTGATAGAATAGGTAAGCTAGCCAAGTTTTATATCAAATACAAGGCCAACAACAACTGATAAGGCGCTAGGGCCGAATGATCAAGGAAGTTCATTAATATGATTGGGAATACATTGTGATAAGAGTGATGAATCGGCCCCGTTTGAAGCATTGTGCTATGTACAGTGTGCAAGTGTCAGTGTGTATCATATCGCATTTATTGTTTGTTGACATTTCAAATCGCTGGCGTCGATCCTCAATTACACTGTTTATGTACATTGGCAACCTTACCCGATGATATCAGAACGATGTTTATTATTGTCTTGTTTATTCACATTAGTTCTGCTATGTGACAAGAGTTATTTGTTGAGAAATCCATGATTTAAAGCCGGACTTTGACATCGTTTCTCAGACCAACCAAGCTGCATTTCGCAGATCGTTTTTCAACGATCGTCGACGAACTATTTCAAATTAATCACATCCAATTAAACAATCCAAGCCTTCCCTAATGTCATCAACATGCAATAACACAAGCAGCCAAATATTATCGCCTATGAAATTGTGAATTTAATGAGAACTTACCTCTGAATTGACAGAACGCGATCTATTCCATAGCATGGTCTCCTTACGTCTGAACTGCGCAGACTCGAGACGTGACGTTCGCTGCATGTGTGATTGGACGTGGGATAACTCGCGCGAAATTTAAAATGCTCTTCTTGGGGGGTGCTCACTAAATTGCGCCAGTAACACCACCTGGTGAGAAATTCATGAACTACGCCTATTGATAATGAAAGAGAAAGCTTTGCTCTATAAAATTAGATTTGATTCATGATCCCCAACTGAGAAATCAGCTGCTGGAAAAGTTTTTGGAAAATTTCGCTCGGTGCCACCTAGTGGCCAAACCGCTCATCCTGCCGGACCCACATTTGGTCTATTCAGGAGTCCTGAAGGGTCTCAACGCCTCAGAGGGAAAATCTATCGCCTATCCGCCATAGTTTTGAAACGTGCCTGTTTAACGGACAGACAGACAGACAGACAGACAGACGGACACTCATTCTACCATTTACTCATATGAATAGCTCAGCTTTTCAGCTGAGCTAAAAATATTACACAAACATCCACCTAGAAACCATTTCGCCATCTTACCAATCATCAATCATGGAAGGACGACGACAACGACGACGACGACGATGGTGATGAGGATGATGAGGATGAGATCAACACTTCCTATTAGCCTACAAATAATACTCAGCCAAGAGCCATCCCAAGTTTCGATGACATAAACATCAACTTCTCGGTATAAATTATAAACAGCCATCATGTGTTTTACTGTAAATTCAGACAGGAGCCGCCTCAACCATCGGTGATAATGATTATGATGACACAATACCGAAATCCTGATCGTTAAGCTCACTCTCATCTCTGTCGTATCTAATATCATTTCATCCTCTCCTCTTACAGGAAGCTATACAAAACAACAGTTGTGTCGTGTGATAGTTGGACAACATAGTATCATCAAATCCCAGCAACTTCAGAGGTAACTATATATATCCACCTTCAGAATGTTATGTCATATCAATATCATTTCCCATCACCTGATGTCATCAGGAATGATTAAAACCACTTCAAACAATAAATAGAAAATGAAGTAAAAAGAAATTCATACACATTCTAACCAATAACTACTTCTGTATCATAAATCAAAACAACTCACACAGCTCCATGTACCAACACACAAATGAACAATTTAACATTTATATTAAAATCCAGGTACTGATCATCCTCTTTTCCCTTTTTAGATGTCGAAAATTCCAACCCACGGACAAGCCCAAAGTCTCCTGAGACTTGAACAACCTCAAAAGAAATGTCACCATAGAACTTTCAGGCCTCCAGGTAAATGTCTCCGATGGCCAAGTCCTCACTGAAGCTGCTACGAAAAACTTCCGTCATGGCTTAAATGCTACAATCATCAGCAAGGCAGAAACTCTCAAAAGTGCGCCTTGCCTCGACCACGCCATAAAAATGAATGCTCAAAAGACCAGTACGTCTCCAGCTACAAAGTACTCGTCTTCTGCCACCCCAAGTTTCCAAAGGTCATCCAATACCACCAACCCACGAGCATGATTGGCATTCTCTCAAGAACCTCTGAAGAAGAAGATGAAACCAACTAACTTCTTCCAAGACTTAGACTTGGATGATAAGGCACTTGCCCAATCGTCGTTCGACAGCAGCTTAGATGTCTCAATGACGTCAACCCCGAAGAAAGGCCCAGCTGATGATATTGCCACTGCACCTCAAGAAGGGTCAAAGGCCGAACCAGCGGCACCTGCAGCTCAGGAAGAACAGGCTGCCACACCAGAGAAAGAGACAGCTGAAAAAAGTGACAGTACGACCGAAAGAGAGGAAGCCACAACTTCTGATCAACCGCTGCCCTCTCCCACAAGTAACTTGCAACCAGAAAATCAAGATGATATCACTGAGGAGGAAGCTCTAGCTATTGTAAACAATTAAGACTAGAAATTCATGCATCATATCAAAGTTCTTTCTCTTCAATTCAAGCATCATTACATTCTTCTGCTCATATTTATGAAGACAAAACTCAGGATAATAAATCATGGCTAAAACATAATACATGTATCCATATAAGAAAATGCTGCTGAAACGCTTTACTACAGAACAGATTTGTCAGATAGGCCTATAAGACATATGTTCAACAGACACTACTTTGCAAAGTAGTCATTTTTACCAATGTATGAACTGAGATTCGATTTGTTTCCAAATAAAATTAAATAATTCCAAATCCTGACAGTTACCTTCAATCTATTCAAGTAAACGCCCCGTCTAATGTTCAGCAGTGTGGGGTAAACCTGCCCCGTGGTTAAACTCGCCCTGGCTACCATTGTTCTCTTTTCACACACTCGAGAACATTGGAAGGGCCAGTTTTACCACCACCCTGCAGCTTTCAATTCTCATACAAGACAGTGCTGCCATCTACATGTCAACAACATAATTGACATTAAAAGCCTGCAGATTGAAGATTGAATGCACAGATTGAATGGATGGTCCAGCACATGTCAATTTCGCCAAACAGGACTCCATTGTCAAAATGCAGTTTGTTCTTCTACATCATACTACCAGGAACAGCTGACAAGTAGATTCTAACATTCACTTCATCCGTTGCAATCGGAGATAAATAGTCTACTTAGATGTAAACAGTTGCAACCCCCGCCCCTCAAGAAAAAAACCACAGGCTACACTTTACTGATACCTTTAAGGGGGGACCATACTCGGAAATTTCAGTCAAAGTCGTAAAAATACAGAAGTTGAGATTTTGGCAGAAATGCAATCAACAAAGATCTTATCTTTCACCAAACTCATCATTTTTGTCAGATTCGTCCTCCAAATCCATCACTAAAGTGATTTTGTAAACCTTGTCTATCCCAATGTTGACAAAATATATCCAAGAACATGTCATTTTTGCGATGAAAAATAAACATTTTCAGAGTAAACAAACCCCCATGATATGCATATCAAAATTTGCATTGAATCGAAGGCTACAGAGCTAGCCACGTGGTTTTCCCAAAGGGCCCTTTGTAACAAAGGAATCTATTGGATGAGAATGCCTATTCCCCAGTTCTACTCCTTCGATTCGTATGAACTCCCAAGATTTTGATGTTACGTGAGCTGTGATTGGCTGAGATTGGAGGTGCGACACTTTCGCCGTTGCCGATTGGTCGGCCTCGCTTTCAATCAAATATGGCAGCCCCCATTCAAGGAACTTTATTGGAGACAAGACCACTAATGAATATTCATAGGTTGGAGGGTCGAGGCCTATCAATTAGACGAGTGCATGTTTTTTACTCTCAAGTACATATTTGGAGAGGTATTGAAAAAATATTTGCTGTGGCAAGTCTACAGACATAAAGAAATTATTTGATGAAAAAATTAATTTCGAATTTTGCTAATTGGGTAATAGGGGGCGTGTTTTGAGTTTTTTCTGCCAGTTGGCTGAAAACAGTGGAAATATCAAAGTCTGTCTAATTTGTCGATTATAAAAAAATTTCCGTGGTCAATCACCAATTTCCATCGCACCAGTTACTCGCAAGACTAACCCGTATATCATATCCGAATTTCAGTTTCACTACTTGACGCGTTCTTTGATGCGTCGCGGTCAAACATTGACAATTTAACTGCTAAAAGGCTTAAAAAATCAATTGTGGTCTTGTCTCTATTTACACTACATTTTGGGTCAATATAGTGAAAAATTTGAATGTGCTCAAATCACTCTAATTCATTTAGAATATTGTATTGCTGATGATTTAAGGTCAAAACAAGCTAAAATAATGAGAAAAAAACTTAATTTGACCCAAATAAGAGTCAACCTAACCCCGGTCTAAGTTCGGTTTCATTTTTACAAGTCTTGTTGTGTTGCCATTCATTTTGTAATTTCTTTGAAACTACTTAGGCCTTGATTCTGAAAGTTGTGCCCTAAGCAGCAAAGATATTCCTAAATCACATCCTAAATTTTCAGCTCCATAGCTTGCATATTCTGGCCAGGGCAGGTCTTTGAATTTGGTGCTGTTGGCTGCAAAATCATGACTTTTTGTCGATTTTGTCCTCTTTCGTCGCTTTGGCACAGTTGTACCACTCTTTGAAATGTCTCTCATTTCTCCAAAAATGTCCAGATATGATTTTCCTTTGTTGGAGAGTTGTGGGATGTCATGTACATTAGTTTGAAAAAAATCTCAAAATGTTAACCCCTGAAATGTACCTTCATTGAGACAAGACCACTAATGAATATTCATAGGTTGGAGGGTCGAGGCCTATCAATTAGACGAGTGCATGTTTTTTACTCTCAAGTACATATTTGGAGAGGTATTGAAAAAATATTTGCTGTGGCAAGTCTACAGATATAAAGAAATTATTTGATGAAAAAATTAATTTCGAATTTTGCTAATTGGGTAATAGGGGGCGTGTTTTGAGTTTTTTCTGCCAGTTGGCTGAAAACAGTGGAAATATCAAAGTCTGTCTAATTTGTCGATTATAAAAAAATTTCCGTGGTCAATCACCAATTTCCATCGCACCAGTTACTCGCAAGACTAACCCGTATATCATATCCGAATTTCAGTTTCACTACTTGACGCGTTCTTTGATGCGTCGCGGTCAAACATTGACAATTTAACTGCTAAAAGGCTTAAAAAATCAATTGTGGTCTTGTCTCATTGAGACAAGACCACTAATGAATATTCATAGGTTGGAGGGTCGAGGCCTATCAATTAGACGAGTGCATGTTTTTTACTCTCAAGTACATATTTGGAGAGGTATTGAAAAAATATTTGCTGTGGCAAGTCTACAGATATAAAGAAATTATTTGATGAAAAAATTTATTTCGAATTTTGCTAATTGGGTAATAGGGGGCGTGTTTTGAGTTTTTTCTGCCAGTTGGCTGAAAACAGTGGAAATATCAAAGTCTGTCTAATTTGTCGATTATAAAAAAATTTCCGTGGTCAATCACCAATTTCCATCGCACCAGTTACTCGCAAGACTAACCCGTATATCATATCCGAATTTCAGTTTCACTACTTGACGCGTTCTTTGATGCGTCGCGGTCAAACATTGAAAATTTAACTGCTAAAAGGCTTAAAAAATCAATTGTGGTCTTGTCTCTATTTACACTACATTTTGGGTCAATATAGTGAAAAATTTGAATGTGCTCAAATCACTCTAATTCATTTAGAATATTGTATTGCTGATGATTTAAGGTCAAAACAAGCTAAAATAATGAGAAAAAAACTTAATTTGACCCAAATAAGAGTCAACCTAACCCCGGTCTAAGTTCGGTTTCATTTTTACAAGTCTTGTTGTGTTGCCATTCATTTTGTAATTTCTTTGAAACTACTTAGGCCTTGATTCTGAAAGTTGTGCCCTAAGCAGCAAAGATATTCCTAAATCACATCCTAAATTTTCAGCTCCATAGCTTGCTTATTCTGGCCAGGGCAGGTCTTTGAATTTGGTGCTGTTGGCTGCAAAATCATGACTTTTTGTCGATTTTGTCCTCTTTTGTCGCTTTGGCACAGTTGTACCACTCTTTGAAATGTCTCTCATTTCTCCAAAAATGTCCAGATATGACTTTCCTTTGTTGGAGAGTTGTGGGATGTCATCTACATTAGTTTGAAAAAAATCTCAAAATGTTAACCCCTGAAATGTACCTTCATTGAGACAAGACCACTAATGAATATTCATTGGTTGGAGGGTTGAGGCCTATCAATTAGACGAGTGCATGTTTTTTACTCTCAAGTACATATTTGGAGAGGTATTGAAAAAATATTTGCTGCGGCAAGTCTACAGATATAAAGAAATTATTTGATGAAAAAATTAATTTCGAATTTTGCTAATTGGGTAATAGGGGGCGTGTTTTGAGTTTTTTCTGCCAGTTGGCTGAAAACAGTGGAAATATCAAAGTCTGTCTAATTTGTCGATTATAAAAAAATTTCCGTGGTCAATCACCAATTTCCATCGCACCAGTTACTCGCAAGACTCACCCGTATATCATATCCGAATTTCAGTTTCACTACTTGACGCATTCTTTGATGCGTCGCGGTCAAACATTGACAATTTAACTGCTAAAAGGCTCCACTCAAAAACGGTTTGATATGCTAAAATTATTGCTGGATGAGGAGGATAGTGATAACAATGCAGAGGATGAATCGGATTCTGATGATGACGGTGGTGAGATAACGAGTAAGGAGTCTTGTTTATTTGTCCAAGTTTCATCACTAAAGAAAGTGGTTTCAAATCTACCATGCCCTAATTGCACCAGACCCTCCCTGACAGTGAACATTGTAAACAGAAATGAAACGGCCAGGGGCCATTGTGCTCACCATATACATCTTTTAGTAGGCAGGATCATGCTTAGTTTAGAGGTGAATATGGTGAACACAATCAGACATGAAGACTTTTTTTAGATGTGTATTGATGTCAAGTAATAAGACAGGGCAGTATATATAAGTTTATGATCCAACCAATAATTGTCTATGACATCAACAAGATCAATATCGTGTGACTGCTAAGAGTCTCTGCAATAAAAAATTCATCGAAAAAAAGTCATTAATAAGCGAGATATTGCACGTCCTACTTTTTCAGTTTTGACCCCCTGGTGGCCAAATCAAGAATCAGATCAGGCCAAAATTCGGTGTCAGAGATTATCTGATGTAGGGGGTTACATGTACCAACTTTCAAGTTCATAGCTTTAGCAGTTAAGAAACGTGCCATAGTTACACTCGAACGGTCAATTTACGCCATTTGACCTCTGTGACCTAGAAAAGGAGGTCAAATCCAAAAATCATAGGAAATGTGATGTATCCTTGCTAGGAGTCCCTGCCATAAAATTTTATCGAAAACAATTCACTCAAATAAGCAAGATATTGCACTTCTTCCTTTTTCCGTTATGGCCCCCTGGTGGCCGAATAAAGAATCAGATCAGGCCAAAATTCGACATCAGACGTTATCTGATGTAGGGGGTTATATGCACCAAGTTTCAAGTTCATAGCTTTACTGGTTAAGAAACGTGCCATAGTTTTCACTCTAACAGCCAATTTACGCCATATGACTTCTGTGACCTTGAAAAGTAGGTCAAATTGAAAACCCGTATAACATGTGATGTATCCTTCCTAACAGTACGTACCATAAGAATTTTATCGAAAACAAGTCACTTATAAGCGAGATATCACACTTTTTAGATTTCCACTTTTGGCCCCCTGGTGGCAAAGTTAGGAATCAGATCGAACCAAAATTCAGCACCAGAGGCTATGTGATATAGGGGGTTATATGTACCAAGTTTCAAGTTCATAGCTTTAGTGGTTAAGAAACGTGCCATAGTTTACACTCTAATGGCCAATTTACGCCATATGACCTCTGTGACCTTGAAAACAAGGTCAAATTAAAAACCCGTATAATATAAAATGTATATTTGCTATGAGTACCTACAACAAAAGTTTTATCGAAAACAAGTCACTAATAAGCGAGATATCACACTTTTTAGATATCGACATTTGGCCCCCTGGTGGCCAAACAGAGAATCAGATCGGACCGAAAATCAGTGTCAGAGGTCAGCTGACCTAGGGCATTCTGTGCACAAAGTTTCAAGTTCATAGCCCTAGCAGTTAAGAAACGTGCCACTGTTAGGATACGACGACGACGACGACGACGACGACGACGACGACGACGACGACGACGACGACGACGGACACAGCGCTATCATATAGACTCCCCTTACGGTGAGCCAAAAAAGGCCTTGTTGTTGGTTTTAGAACAGAATGTGTATAGGATGGGGGGCGAGTCAGGTTCTAATGTACCATTCATGGTTTCTCGACGACTTGTGGCAGGAACATTGGACTCGGGTAGCGGCTACGTTGGACTAAAAAAAATGTGCACATTCATGGATAGCCCCTGCATAACTGAGAGAACTTATGAAAAACACAAGAAAGCTGTCCATGATGCATTACAAGAAACTGTGAATGATATTCTTGCTCATGCCGCCCTTTGTGTGCGCCAAGCGTATAGTGAAGCAGATGTCAATCTCGATCCACCTGATGTCACGGATATAACTGTGTCGTTTGACGGCTCATGGATGACGCGGGGAAGAGGAGGACACTCTTCACTCTACGGCTGTGGCTGTGTGATTGATATACTGACAAATTTCATCCTGGACTATCATGTCCTTAGCCTCTATTGTCATGGTTGTTCTACAGTAGGTGAGAAAATGGATAAAGATTCGGATGAATACAGACAATGGAAAGATAAACACGACTGTGACATCAACTGGGATCAATCGCCCAACGCCATGGAGAAGGGCATAGCAGAGATATTATGGATGAGGTCTGTGGATCGTCATGGCTTATGCTACACTACGATGTTGTCCGATGGAGATTCTGGTACATATCGCCATATTCAAGACTTGAATCCTTATAGTGATGATAAGCCTGTATCTAAGGAGGAATGTATCAACCATGTGGGGAAAAGACTGGGCAAGGCACTCAGGGATGCTAGAACTAGGTATCCCAAGTGCCCCACTAATCCACCAATAATTGATGCGAAAAACTGAAAATCATTGTTTTTAAATTTGTCACTGTATAAATGTTGTTCTTCTATTCAAATAAAAAATCATACCAAAACACAGCTTTGTTCTTCTTCTTTCCAATAGTACCAGTCACATAATATATTATTTTGTTAATCTAGAGGAAACTAACGCTACAATAACGCAACTTATGCAAAATAATTACCTTTGTTTCAGCTAATTTCCAGTGCTAATTGGCCCCTAGCTCACTTAAATCCCCCGCGCAGACTAACCAGAGCTCGAATCATGTTGCCAATGGTTTCAGTTTGAAGATTGACAAACAAGCTATCGATATGTATTTTTTCCAAAGAAAAAAGAATAGACGATCCCCTCGAAAAAATAATTTCAAAGGTTCAACACGCTACAACTCCCAAACGGAGTCATGTATATATATGAATTTTATATCAAAATAAAGCTTTTTTCCCCCAAGAAAAAATATTTAGTTGTCAATATTTTCTCCGATGAATGGCGAGAATGCGCGGCTACAAAACACCGGCCAAAACTACCGCACCAAATCTAAACATGGCGGCGTCCATCGCGGTTGCGAAATCGCTCAAATCGGTGAACAATCAGAGGACTCGGACACTAAACTGGAGAGGATATTTGCTGAAATAAGTACGTCAATCAATTCAGAACTAACTTGATGAACATTTCAGGCTAATTTTTTCATAACAACGGGTATATCTTCTGAGATTGAGGGTTGGAATGTTGCAAGTCCCAAAATGTGAGCGAAGAGATTGCCGGCAATGGCGCTGGTTTTTGAAGATTTTTCTTGAGAAAATGTCCGAAAATATCACTTACGACGTGGAACTAACTTCTCATAGTAATTCCTAATGAAGTAGAGATGCTATATCTTACGATGATCGTCAGATATTTCACAGTGGTCTGTTATCTTGCCGGTATTTTGTAATTGTATCTGGAATTCCAGTATTCTCAAATTTGAAAATTAGTTCAGTGCACATGAATGCATTGCAGGTTTCATGTACATTTTCGTGTGTATTTACACTGTACAGGGTGGTTCAAAAAAATAGTTTTTGTAAACATGGGATTTTGCAGTGGATTTAAAGCATTTTCTTGGTTTGTTTGCATGATTTCTGTAACACACTAAAGGAAACAATAGTTTTGAAATTTATTTCTCAATAATTGTAATTTTTAAAGCATGATATTTGTTTGCTTTGCACAGATGATGACGTCCAGCGGCAGTTGGAAGCTACGTTTTCTGCATCAGGCCGAGGTAGACCACCGGCTCTCCCGAAGGTATCGTGCAGGCCTACCCATCGACTTTTCCTGCAAATTTATGCCATCAAGTTACGGCTGGATGCATCTTGGAAGACTGTCATCAAATGGATGTCCAAGCTCTTTCCCGAGTACCCGAAACACAGATTTAGGGCTCTTCTTGAAAGCATTGTGTCCAGGTGTTTGAAATCTGAAACTAGAGATATATTTTACAACATTAATGTTGACTTGGACAGTGTTGGTGAATGTTGTTCAGGTCATGGATTAACTCGTCGCAAACTGCGTGATGTCACGGCAATAGATATACAATGTGATATAACCTATCGACTACTGCTTGAACTTGATTCATTTATGTCAGCTGATAAACTGTCAGATGAACATTTCTTCTGTGTAATTGAAAAATTACACAGAAAAAAGAACCTTTCACTTGGATATCTGCCTATGGCTTTTGAGGACAGTCAAGTTTTTCTAGATTGTGCTGTGGGGATACTAACTGAACTTAGTGACTTCTATATTGATGCTATGGGTACAAATAGAGATGTGGATGACCATGACAAGGTTTTTAAGCAGATGCTTGAAAAACTGTTTGCGGCAATGAGTGATCGTGCCAGTGTGAATAAGAAATTTAACTCTATGTTAAATTCCTACAGAAAAGAAAAACTTGGAACGGACACAGATCTGGAATTTCTATATTGTAATGCACATTTTTTGTTGGGTCTTAGTTCGCAAACAGAGAAAGTGTTAAAATCACTTGAAAAAGCACTTGAGGTGGAACTCAACACAAAACTTGGTAGAGAAAAGACTGATAGATTCAAGAGATTTTTTTCTTCTGAAAGTGCAACTGGTAGACTAATCCGCATGACTTGTTATTCACTGGGCCCCAGGGGGGATGAAAAGAGCGGCTGTCGTGATTACTGGCTCGCATATTGCAGTAACATTAGCAAAAGAAGTGAAATTGGCAGTTTTAGATCGAACAGATTTAATAACTTTTTCCATGCAGCTGTAGCCATCAACCACCATAGGCCTGACATTTGTGAGTTCCTCAGCGGAGGACACATGAAAGATCTAAATCAGAAGTTGGCGAGCGTTTTAGCAGACAATCAGTGTGAGATAGTTCATGCAGTCATGAGAGCTGTTGGTATATTGTATTTGAAAATCACGGGACCATACTGGCTACTTATCGAAAGTAAAACAGAGTATGTGGACTTCCACAAGTTTGTGCAAGGAATGCTAGAGTGGATTGAAAGGTGGATTGATGCCCCAGAACTCCTTCTCCAAAGAGATGCAGTGATGTTTGAGGAATTCAAAATCCCAGTCCAGGGTATGTTTGAACAACTCTACACTCCCCAGGCCAACGAGGGCACTAGTACTGGTATTACTCTCCGAGCATTGAAAGAGTTTCTACAAGGGTTCAAAGATGTCACTGAAAGGCAGCTAGTCGATTTTCTGCCTGGGTGCAGGTTCAGCCAGGATGCAACAGAAAACGAGAGGGCACGAATGAAACATTGTTATCTTACTAATCTAGTAGGGGAGTATGCCTTCGGAGACCTCGA
The DNA here is from genome assembly GCF_910592395.1 of Lineus longissimus. Lineage (NCBI taxonomy): Eukaryota > Metazoa > Nemertea > Pilidiophora > Heteronemertea > Lineidae > Lineus > Lineus longissimus. The sequence continues at coordinate 7,410,180 of NC_088313.1, read as the reverse complement.
CTTCTATCAACAAAAGATGCGACACTGTAGCTTATTCCATCATTCGACTCTACACATGCTTAAGAGAAATGTAACAATCTCTAAATGGCTAAACACAAAAGTTGAAAGTATGCAGCAGGAGTTACTGGCCACAGCTAGAAAGAAAGGGAAAAAGATGCGCGCCGCACACCAGGAATTAGAGAGACAGGTTTTGAAGAAGACTGCAGACAGAATGGCAGAGAACTTGCGGCAGAAAAATCTGAAGGTGCAAAAGCAGGCCAAGCAACGCCAATTTATTATCAACCTTGTAATGAAGCAAGGAGGACTTTGCAAAGATAAACATAGTCTGAAGCAACTGACCGACAAATTCCACACCGAGACTGCAAAGAGGACAGCACTGAAGAATCAAGTCCGATACCTGAAGTCAGTCCTGAGCCTAAAGGATGGTGATTACCTCAAGTTGACAAATCTGACTTCCACCCAACTGATAGACAATCTTCACAAGATTTATGATATGGGTGAGTTCTATTTTAATGACACTTACCTCTAATTCTACTATGTAGAACTAATCTGGTACTTGGTACATCATCTGCCCTTATTTTCAAATGGAATCGAATATCATTCTTCACTATTTTCAGATGAAGTGCAGGCTGCAATTTCCCAAGACAACAGTGTTGCCACCGCTCTTGAACCAATAACCGAAAAACAGAAGAAAACCAAGAAGACGAATCCCGCCAAAAAAACAAAGACAATTACTAACGGTAAATAAGAACATAAGAATTCATTTCTGTCAATGTTACCAGGTTAGTTATCAGTTTATAGTACAATGCCAATAATTCCTGATCGTTGTAAGCCTGTAATGCAGTTATCTGGCTCATTTTGAGCTCAGATCTGTCATTATCCCAGGGATAGACATAAGCCGAGGCACCAAGGCCATTTGCCGTGGTGCCCTCCCTGTTTGGCCTTGTGCCCTCAAAGTTGACCTTTCATATTTTCCTTTTCAGAAGGCTACTTTTAGCTAAAGTGGCCTTAAAATGGGTGCCCTGCAAAATTCTTATGTCAATCCCTGTTATCCTATAAATTGTTATATTCTGATCTAATCTACATGTATTTCAAATTATGTTTCAGGGGAAAGACGAAAGACGAAAAGGAAGAGAAAGAGAACTATCAGTAGCGACCTTGATGATGTTAGTGATGATGGGCATGATGAAGCGGAACCTAGTGGCAGTAAAAAGGCGAGGATAGAGCTCAAACAGTGTCGTTTCACACACCAAGGCTGCTGGGTAGCTGTTGCCTGTAGTGATGAGAAGTGCTATATTGGAGAAGTGGTTGAAGTTGAGGATGAAATGAATGCCACAGTGAAGTTCCTACGCTGCTACCGCGGAACATTGTTCAAATACCCGGATAGTGAAGATATTGAAAAAGTTATGAGCACACATGTTTTCCACATGGACTTTGAAGTAACTACTCAAAATGGTCGTATTTGGTGTGTTCCTGACATTCAGAACATTCAATCTATGTTTGAGGAATTCAAGGAAATATACAGTTCAAGCCAGTCCCAGTAATCAATTATGTATTGTAACAAGTTGTGACCAGGGATTGAGCTACATTTTCTTATTCATATTGCCCATGTTTGTCTGTGGTTGCATTGGCGGAGTATTGAGGGAAGATTAAATGGATTTCTACTGAATACAGATTCAAGCTATTTTACCTATGTTTTCCTCTGTCTATCCATTCGGTGTCCGAAATGCGTCATGATTACTCAGTTCCAGTACTCTGCCAGTGCAATCTACTTCGTTGGGATGTTATTCAGAAAAATTTAAATTGTGCAATGGTTTAAAAGATGTTTATCAAATCATTCCTGTGAAATAGCATTCCTTTTGTCAATGACTGCATAACAAAGTCATTTCTCTTTTATTGTAAATCGCAATTTGTGAATTTCACGTTTTTTTGCCGATTCTGCATTTTTTCAAATTATGCCAATACATCTTCTCAGAAAATATAACTTAGTAATAAGCTATTAACTTCATAACTTCATATTGTGCATATTAATCATATTAGCTATGCTTTATATGCACACCAAATTTTATTAAGTTATCTCTGGTAAAAAATATTCTACAGCAGAATGAAAATTGGAGAATTTCGGTATTTCATGTTTTTTCGATAATTCCGCTGAGTCAGCTTTTTTTAAACAAATTGTGTCCAAAAGAAATGTATCTTGGAAATTAGCTATACCTTTCATATCTTGCATAACTATTCTTCTATATGTGCCTTATAAGCACACCAAATTTCATCAAGTTATCTCTAGTAACAAAAATTCTGCGGCAGAATCAAGACGGGTCGATTTCACGTTTTCGCGGTGTTTTTTGTCATTGCCGGGACAGGGTCGTTTTGAGGATTTTGGCATTTTTGGCAGCCTATATTTTCAAAAATATGATTCTTAAACCCCTGGAAAAAATTGGGCACCATCTATGTACTAGGTATATATGAGAAAAGAGTATGCATGGCTCTAATACACCTAAATATTAAATAAGAGGTGGCTGAAAATGGTCCCGGACACAGTTTGGCTGTGTTTGGCACTCGAAGGAGCAAGCGATTCTTTGTAGATCCTGGCTTTTTTTACGGCTAATATTTCCAAGAATATGATAGCCAAGTCTCTGGAAAACACTGAACATCACCTATGACTAGTATACTTTAGAGAAAAGGTGTCCTTGAGCCATATGTACCCTTAGTTGCTTAACATTAGGTGGCTGAAGATGGTCCCAGCCACAATGTCAGATTGGGGTAAAATGGTCGAAAAATGGTCCAGCGGTGGTTGGAAAAATAGTAAAATGGACATATCTCGGGCAATTGTGGACCGATTTTCAAAAACTAAGTGGTTTTGTAAATGGTTTCAAGAGGTCTTTCAAAATAAAAATACAATTGAGCCATCAAAGCACTTTCAATTTTTTGTTTGTGATACCTACTATTACAAACTGATTTAGTCACATTTCACAAAAGGTCTACAATAGGGAAATGAACAACAAGTCCGTATCAACCTGTCAAGTTCAGATGCGACAAGCGCCTAGTTTTGCTAGAGCGGGTCACATATTTGCATGAAGTTTGGCAGCCGAAATTCAAGATGGCCGCCGTTACCATGGCAACGGGCGCCATTTTGAATTTTTCAAATTTTGAACTGGTACAGTTTGACCCCCCCCGCCTACAATCCCTGCAAGTATGAAGCTGGAACTCTGTAAAATAAGGAAAAAGTGTTTTCGAGTATGGTCCCCCCTTAAACAACTTCGCACTCTTTCCAGGACTGTTGATTAGAAGACAATGACCAGAACAAAACGTAAGAGCAAACTCTCAAGAAGATCATCCAAGACACTGTCGGTCAAGAGACGCAGGTTAAACGAGGCTCCCGAGGAAACAAATGAACGTCGAGCTTCGCAAAGGATTCGCCAACGCACTTTCAGAGAGCAACGGACCAGCCAGGACTCTCGCAACGAAGCCATTCCACCACAAACAACTGAACATTCATATGCCAAGACCAGTCAGGAACCGTCCGTCTCAAATGAACCCGTACCACCAGAAATAAGCAAAAATAGACATCAACAGACCAGTCAGGAACCGAACGGTTCGAATGAAACAGTACCACAAACAACCACCGACAATCAGGAGCCACGATCATGTACGCTCATAGAAAGTGTCCAGGACTCCCAACGTCACATTGCAGAAGCTGTTCAGTTAAAAAGACGGTTAGGGACAATAAATGATATAGATTTTTTCAAGGAAAATGACATCCCAAAACAACTGAGATCCCACACGCTTCCATCATTATATAACGCAAACAATGTGTGTCCACACTGCTACGCATATCGTTGGCAGGAAGAACGCCCAGGATTCTGTTGTGAGAAAGGAAAAGTCAATTTAACTCCAATACCCAATGCCCCCCCCCTCAAATTCAGAAACTATACGAAAACGAACACTTTCTCAATAACATACGATCGTACAACAACTCCCTCACACTAGCTTCAATCGGCTGCAATGAACACTATCTACCAGGTTTCAACCCAACATTTAAAATTCAAGGCAAGGTATTCCATCTTATTGGCTCCCTATTACCAACAGGTGATGACCACCCAAAGTTCGCACAAATATATTTTCATGACACGGAACATGAGATAGATAACAGACTGAGATATAACACGCACCTAACACGGACTACATTACCCATTCTCCAAGACGCACTTCATGTTTGCAATCCTTATGTGCAGTCCCTAAAAGGAGCCCTCGACTTCTCAAATGCACATGCAGATGTGCAGCTAATTTTGAATGCAGACAAAAAACCATCCGCCGAACATGCAAGCCGATATAACCTACCGACTGGCAGTGAAGTCGCTGTTTAAATGCCAGGACAACAACTGGGTGATTTAGATGTCATAATCCAAAGCAAAAGTGGACAAATGAGAAGAATTAACGAAAGGCATAGAAGTTATGACCCATTGCACTATATTCTCCTCTTCCCACAAGGAACAGATGGCTACACAGACGGTATTTCACATGCAACAGGCAACAAAAAAGTGTCGCCAGCAGAATTCTATCGTTACCGTCTTCAAGTTCGCACTCAATCAAATAATCTCCTGCTAAAATCTCGACGTTTGACACAACAATATGCTACTGATGCATTCGTCAAAGCAGAATCGCAAAGACTGAGATGGGTTAAAAACCACCAAAGTGATATACGACAGAGAAGTACCAAGGTCTCATTGATGCAGTCGTTGAAAACGATGAGCAAAGAGCTGGAACTAAGATCATTCTTCCGCCCACCATCTATGGTAGCCCACGCTGGTATGCCGAAGCTTTTCTAGACGCAATGGCAATAGTCAGAACGCACGGACGCCCACACTACTTTGTAACATTCACTTGCAATCCCAATTGGCCAGAAATAACATCCTCATTATTTGATAAGGAACAGCCCAAAGACAGACCTGATATAACGACAAGGGTATTTCACATCAAGATGAAGGCATTGCTTGAAGACCTAACCAAGCATCAAGTCCTCTGTGAAGTCATTGCTTATACGGCCATGAAAGAAGATCAGAAAAGAGGCCTACCGCACGTGCACATTCTACTCATCATGGCAGAGGCTGACCGCCCTAGAGAACCAAAAGACATTAATAAAGTCATATCAGCAGAAATCCCGTACAACAGAGAAAACCCAGAACTCTATCAGATAGTCACCAGACACATGATCCACGGACCATGCGGTCCAGTGAATCCATCCAGCCCATGTATGGTCACATCCAATGGTCAACAATCTTGCTCCAAGAACTACCCAAAGGAAATACGTGATGCCACTCATTTTGCCGAAGGCTTATACCCCCAATACAGAAGGAGATCACCAGAAACAGGCGGCAATTCGCACTCCATGAAAGTCCAAGGACAACAATTCACGGCCGACAACAGATGGGTAGTTCCCTACAACCCCTTCCTCAGCCTGAAATACAACTCCCACATAAATGTGGAAGCCGTCATCAGTGTCAGTTGCGTCAAATACCTATACAAGTACACGTGTAAGGGATCTGATCGAGTCATGATGGCGTTAGGGAACGCAACTCCCATCGACAATACAAACAATGAGATTGAAAGATACGCCAATGCCCGATATGTCGGTGCTTAAGAAGCCTACTGGCGCACGTACGATTTCACCATTCTCAACAAGTATCCACCCGTCACAAAACTTCCCCTCCATCTCCCAAATGAACAGACCGTCCTATTCACAGCAGAAAATGTGAGAGAAAAAGCCAGTCAACCACCCCCAGACACAAAGCTGACACAGTTCTTCGAACTGAACAAAACCGACACAAGTGCTCAAAGAATACTGTACCCGGACCTTTACCACAATTATAGATGGGCAACAAACAAGTGGGTGAAAAGAAAGAACAAACTCACTAAAATGAACTCTGCATCAGATGACGACAAGTCGGACATGATTGGAAGAATCCCAGTTGTAAATCTCAATCCACACCAATCTGAGTTGTACTACCTCCGAATGCTCCTCTACCACATACCAGGACCACAAAGCTTTGAGGACTTGCGCACAATCAGAGGTGAACGATACGCAACATACAAAGATGCATGCCTAAACCTGGGCATTCTGGATAATGACAGTGAAATTGACAATGTTCTGGAAGAAGCAGCATCAGTTCAATTCGGACCAAACTTGAGACAAACATTTGCAACCGTTCTAATGTGGATCCAACCAACGAAGGCACTACAATTCTGGGAGAAACACAAGCGTAACTTAGCTGAGGACCTTCTACACCAGAGACACATCCAGGAACTAACTGAAGACATCATCAACGAAGTGCTTATAGATATTCAAGGGCACCTAGAACGAAATGGATATGACCTCGCACACTTCAATCTCCCAAAACCAGACCTAAATATGACATCAACACGTGTTCCCCAAGAGCTCCGTGATGAAATGGACTATGATACAGAAACATTTACAAACGTACTACGACAAAACGAACCTCTCCTCAATGAACAACAAGCAGTCATTTACAATGCTATTCTTGAATCAGTCAACAACGACACAGGACAGATATTTGCAATCGATGCTCCGGGAGGAACAGGAAAGACATTTTTATTGACTACACTTCTGGCAAAAATCCGCTCTCAAAACCATATTGCCCTGGCGACAGCAACAAGTGGAATAGCTGCTACACTTCTCCCCAATGGCAGAACTTTACATTCCCGATGTAAAGTACCAGTAGTCAGTACAAGTCCTGGATGATACCTCCATGTATAGAATATCCAAGAGAAGCACAACTGCACAGTTATTCCGGCAATGCAAATTATTGGTGATTGACGAAGTCACCATGGGACACAGGACTGTCTATGAAACAATCAGTCGCACACTACAAGACGTCAGAGATAACAACAAACCCTTTGGTGGTAAAACTGTCGTCTTCTCAGGTGACTGGCGCCAAATATTACCAGTCATCAGACATGGTAGTCGCCCCGACATAGTGGATGCCTGCCTCAAAGCTTCACCCTTATGGACACATGCCAAAGTTATGAAAATGAACACCAACATGAGAGTAACAATGGCAAACGCAAATAGTGACAATGCTCAATTTGCGCAAGACCTGCTGCTGATAGGCAGAGCATGCTCCGCTCGGAAACAGTGAACAGTTTACTGTTGATATTTTTCACATGAACAGTAGACTGTTCACTGTTACTGTGTTATGTTGCCGTCTATTAGCAAACCAAATAACCAATATTTTGGTGTCGACCCTCTAGCGAGAAATAATGGAACTTATCGTAAACTAAGCGACCCTCTTCAGCCGTCGATATGCATTTTGCTTCTGAACCTCCTGCGGCTGTTTTTTAAAATATTAAAGTAGTAGGGGTGCCAGACCTCAGAAATGTGCATAAAACAGGAGCAACTGGGTCACGTCATGACATACTTTTGTTTCTAATATTTTTTTGTAGAGTGGATCATTCTGCATCAGATTCCAGAGGCCTGCTCGGGCAAATCATCCGCGAAACTAATTTTTCAGCCTACTTTTGTATTTTCGGAGCAGTGGAAAATCGCCCCCAAATTTAGGGGTAGGGCAAATGTTATTGCATTTTTCAAAGGGTTCCACATAAATGTTTCCATCATATTTGGTATCTGTGGAAAGCTTATAAGGTGTGCTACATTTTGAGATCAATTGTTTTCTAATTGGGTCAATTTGGGGTCAACTAGAGGTCAAAAGGTCATGGGCGGAAGGGGTAAGTCAAAATCCACGGCTCTCTAAACTCTATGCCATGCTGTGCCCAAGGGAGTTAGACTATTGGAAGCCAACTGATGCAGAATTCTAGAGCACTATAGTGGGTAGTTTTTTGATACCTAACTAAGCAACAGGGGTAAAGGACCTTTATATTAACCCCTTCAGTTGTGGGGCAAAATTTTGAAAATTGCTAAAAAATGAGCACCTTTCACCAATTAAACTTAATGGTGCAGTTATTGATCACAATCACTTTCTATTCACAATAATGAACACTGGCAACTTTAATTCTATCATTTTTCACTTTATTAGACTAGTAATTCTTATCAGTTACTATGATGCTCAACGGTACATCACATCTATGGCACAGTGAGCAGATGATCAAATGTCGGAGAACGGTTTCTTCATTCCCGAAAATATCCAGCCAGGATTATTTTCCCACTTCGCATTTGATAATCTGGACTTCCATGAAAATACGCTTGACGGAAAAACCACCCATGGGACCACTCACATAATCTACCAATATGCAGAGGACCAGGCTGAAAGTTTTAACACATCATGCACCATTCCACTAAAGAAGCCAAGGAGGATGTCTCTTCCCACTGCAGACTCATTCCAAACCAAACCAAGCATGTTAACATTGAAGGATCGTCAAAAAAGTCGGTCTCTAGCGGGAATGAAGCTTGTTCCAGATGTGAAAGCAGATGACAGTGAAGTAGCCAGACGTAACTTCATATTCAACCTGTGTCAACTAGGTTCCACAGAGCTGTTGGATGTAGATGACTCAAAGCCTACCACTTGGAGGAGGTTCCATGAATCAATGGTATGGGAAAATGAAGAGAAAACTATCATTGGCTATGGTCCTTTCTTCCCCGAGTCGCCCACTAATCCTGATGTCATTGTGGAATCCGTCAATTACTGCACAGCAGTTGCAAAACAGCTTGGACAAGAGCACTGTATCATTACCTGTGACCAAGCTATCTATGAAATAAGTCTTGGCACTTCAAAAGAAGCACCCTGATAAATACGGACATATCATCCTGCGCATGGGTGGTTTCCACATTGCCATGAATTTCCTTGGCGCTGTTGGTCATATGATGAAAGGGTCAGGTATAGAGGATATCATGGTTGAGGCTGGCATATCCAGACGGGTACGGCAAACAAGTTACTTGATGGAAAAGATTACTACGCTATGATACATGCGCATGCTGTGATTGAGAAAGCAGTTTTCACACTGCTTTGGGAGTCGTTTGAATCATGGGTTAGTGCAGAAGACCAGGAATTGGATGACTTTTCTTCTCTGTCCACCCACTTGGATGATGTGAACAGAGCACTAGCTGATGGGGAGCATGTAGCTTTTTCGGAAAACTTCACTGACGTACTTGAGAGAATGAGGAACAGATTGGATGCCTTCGCCAAAGCAATCGATTCGCCGACTGCTAAACTATGGCTGATGTACTTGGACATGATGCAAATCCTGAATAAATTCATAGCAGCTGAAAGGGCAGGAGTTTGGGACCTGCACATCCAAGCAACTGAAGAAATGATGCCATATATTGTGGCTGCTGGCCATAATAAGTACACAGCTTGTCTTCCTCACTACCTTGAATCTATGAGGAATCTTCCAACTGCAGTGCAATTACAGTTCCAGAAGGGCAACTTCACAGTCCGGCGACAGCAGGGGAAATTCAATGGTGTGTGGTCCGACATGGCCCTAGAACAAACCTACAACAAGGATGCCAAAACAAAATTGCTGCAGGGAGTTTCCCAGAGAAAAGACACTATTGCTAAGTATTTGCGAGCGTTACCATCACTGACATCAGTTTCAGAGAAGACCCTAGAAATGGCGCACATGGGAGGCGAGCAAAAGCGTTCAGAGTCCAGTGAATCAGAAAGAGACAGAAAGTTGATGCAAGTCAAAAAGGCGTTAATAAAAGAAGCTATGGTGGATCCCTTTTCACCATCTAGTGATGATCTGGTTAACATCTCATCTGGACAGGCCACTCAATCGAAGGAACTCGTAGAAGCAAAGCAGAGAGGCTTGGATGCATTGGGTAAGGCTCAAGATTGCAACGTAGAGAAGGTAGTTCCGGTTAGGTTGAAAACCTTTGTTGAAAAAACAACAAAGAAGCCGAAGCAGGCCCAAGTCAAGGAGCTCTATGCCGAGGAGCGACAGGTAGTGCGTAACCTTTGCTTTGCTGAGAATCTGGACCACAAGGAAAAGATTGACCAATTTTCTCATGAATGGACAAAATACCAAAGCTCCCTATTTGAACCAGACACGGAGCATCCCACTGGTTTTGCGATGAGAAAGGGGAACAAGGCTGACTATTCCACGATGCATGACATGGACCCGACGAAAGAGTTTGAAAATGGAAGAGAGGTTACGCAGGCAGAAAAAGCCTCAAAGTTCCAAAATATACATTCCGCATGATAATCTGAAGCTTCCAAACTGGAAGATATTGGTGTCAAACCAGCAGAACAAACAGAATCTTGAAGAATATCTCTGCAAAGCATGGTCGGACAATTGGCAGCAAATTCCCAGCGGCTGTACTCTTATTCTTGGAGGCCTGTCTTAGGGAGCAGCTATGAAAGTGTCCAATGCAGGTGCCACAGAACTGGAGGACTTGGTATGTGATGAACACAAGGAGGCAGACACAAGGTTATTCGCACATATTGCCTACTCGGCTCAGAATGAAGGGTGCAAGAGAGCAATCATCTCAGCAACTGACACTGATGTGCTGTTGTTAGCCATTTACCATGTTTCCAGAATTGATGGTCTCACCGAACTATAGTTTAGAAAGCAAGATGATACTTACATACCATGTCACTGGATTTCAGTGTTTCTCGCAACTAACTACACAGATCTTACCACTTCGACTATGCTCACCACGTATGCAATGACTGGTTGTGACAGTGTAAGCTACATCTTCAGATGTGGAAAGAAACACGCCTTGAAAGTTACTCTAGAATGCAACGAGAGTTTGAAACCACTTGCCCAATTTGGGATGCCTGAATCTGGGATTGAAATCAGTGATGATGTACAAGAGGCCTCGCGGAAGTTTATCTGTGCTCTGTATGGAAAGAAGAACTTCTCTGGGTCAATTGATGAACTGCGCTGCCACCTCTTTCAAACGAAGAAGTCAGACATAAGGTCATTGCCACCAACGAGTGACGCATTCAACTTGCATCTGAGGAGGGCTTTATACCAGGCTTTGGTTTGGAAAAGCCTTTGCATCACCAATGCTTCCCACTGCGACTGACTTTGGGAGAACACTTCACGGTGGCGCTCTCATGGCCTGCTTGATGACAAAAGCTCCGAAGCCGTCTCTACAGAGCACAAAATGCAATTGTCAGAAGGGAAATAGATCTTTAATCCAGGTAATCCTCCCATTTAACAAGAAAACAGTGTGTTCAAAATTGGTTTCAGTGCACCCTGCTTTTTTCACTGTGAGCGCAAAATACACGTGTAGTTATCAGCAGTTTATATCCTCATTATTTCGTATATCATTTTTCTTAAGAATACAGCTTTTATTTGCACTTTTACCCTATTTTATGTTTTTTGGAGAATTTTAGACGTTGATTTAACGAATGACTACGACATATGTGACCTCGTCTCTAGCCGTTAACCTTCGATTCCTACGCTAGCCGACTTTTGTCGAGATAAGGTGTGTGTGTCTCCGCTAGACTTCACTATCTTGCATTACCGGTACAGTAACTTTATTTGCTACCAGTAGGCCCTACCGTAGAGCTAAATAAAGTCACTTTCTTCGTTATTTCTTTCAAAGTCACAGGAAACTTCCTTGATGAAGAAACTCGTCGGGTTTTATGAAGAACTATATATGTTGTTGTAGAGGCCTTTGCTGCTCATTTGCATACATTCACTCCCACCACCCTGTCGGTTCTCTTTCATGTCTTTAGACACAGGATTTGTGATGCCGCCCAGTCGTTTGCCCTGGCCTACTACTATTATCATTTTTTAGGTGGAAACAGTATTTCTGGTCGCCTAAGTAGGCCTAATGCATTCTGCCGGTAAGTAAGAACTCTATTCTTAAAAACTATCGATGATAAATGCAGCATAAAATTGTTAGGGCCAGTCTATGCCATCATCTGATCATTGGTACCGTGAGTTCAGAAATGCATGGCCTCTGTGTAGTGTGTAGGCCTACATCAGTCTATGCCATCATGGTATACCGTGAAGTTAACAAGAAAATGCATTCATCGTAGAATGCGGGAAAAAAGTCCCAAATGCTCCAGATTTTCGAGAACCCGCGTCCGGACTTTCCCGAACCAAGGCTCGATGCAATCAAATTACGGCATGCCCATACCAATGTTGGGTAGGCCTAGAAATTATACGTCGGAGGAACGTAACGTCATTTTGCTATCTCTGTTATCCGATCGGCGCTCGATGACGTCATTACAATGACGTAGACTGCGTCACGCGGGCCGGTTCTCGCGCCGTCGCCGTCTCGGAATGACGTCACATTTCCTTAGCAACGGGATTTGGCAAGATCCGCCATCTTTGGTAGCCATCTTTCAGATCTCGCTAATTATTTCTGTTATAGGCCTAGTTGATACGAATTTATTTTCCTAATTTGAAGACACGATTAGATAGGTAATTATTGTTGAAAGTTCGCTACGCGAACTTTTAACAATACTTCTAGGACGACCCGCTATGCCGGCCGTTTCTCGGGGCTGGCGCCATCCAAGATGGCGATTCAAGATGGCTGAAAATCCAAGATGGCGGAAAAGCTCAAAACATATAAAGTCCCAACTATCCGCTATCGCGGATAGGGGGCGCCTTGGGACTTTAAAAAATACATAGGCCTAGGGCCTACAATACATTTCACGCAGACTTGTGTACATTATGTACTTTTTACCTAGGCCCTTCTAGTCGACTGGTAGGTGTAGGCCTATCAGGTCGTCTCTCCCCTTTACGTTTTTGCTCCAATACAGACCTTTTCGCGGCCGGTCAAAGAGCCATAACAAACAGATGGTTTGTGTTTAATTTTGCTCCTGAGTTTCCCCCAATCTCAATGAAATCGAGCCTTGTTAGAAAAATTACACACAAACCATCACCGCATCAGATTGTTATGGCAGCCAGTGGTGCTAATTGCAATACAAACAAGCGGTCGCATGCGCTTAAGCATAGGGTCCATCTTAAGTAGGTGTGCTAGTTAATTTGAGTGGGGCGTAGTGCCTTCTTATGGTAACTACCTTCCCAAAAAGAAACTACCTATTATATTGTATTACTAGAAGTATTACTGATGATTTCTTCATAATTTTCAGTTTTCCAAGATGATTCATCCGATGATTGTGATTCTCTGGATGCAATCTCCAAATTCCTGGAGGAGGATGCTCGTAAAAAAAGAAACGCCCAAAGAACACCAAGGTATGACCTGCAATGAGTATGACTGTCACTGGTCTCAATCGGGAACAATGCCACTTTCAGAGTGTCTCAACTTTTGTAACTAGAAGACTTGCCTTTTAGTTTTACATGTACATTCACAAACAACACAATCTCCATCTTAGGCCACACTTTTTGGCTCACCGTAGGGGAGTCTATACCATAGCTTTGTGTCCGTCGTCCGGCGTCGTATCCTGTGGCACGTTTCTGAACCACTTGGACCACATACCTGAAACTTTGTACACATCTTGCCCAAGGTCATATGTACCCTGACAATGAATATCGGTCCGTTCTGATTCTTGACTTGGCCACTAGGGGGCTGAAACTCAAACTTAAAAAGTGTGATATCTCTCTTATTAATGATTTGTTTTTGCTAAAACTTTTATGATGGGTAGCCTACCCCTAGCAAAGATACATAATATATCATAGGGGTTTTTGATTTGACCAACAGAAATTTACATGTAATGGATTATCAAATCTCTGTATTTCAGGTCTCTGATAGTTCTGGATTCGTTAGTGCTCCACACAGGGACATGTATGGGTGTGTGGAGTCTCAGAGCAAGCCGCAAAAAAGAACCCGGTATGCCAACCTCAAAAAAGAACTTGGTATGCAATTTTGTTATAATTTGCTAAAAAAACAATATTATGATTGCTGTCCTCAATGTTCTTGAGAGTGCAATAGTCTGATTTATTTAAAATTAAGATATTGTTTCTTGACCTTACTCCAGTTTCATGACATTGACAATTTACATTACATGTAATAGTTTTTTGATAAGCATGCCATCATATTACTCACAACTGATAAACCGAGTAAGTTCAACTTTGCAATGTTTGCGTTTCTATATTTGTCTTAATTTTCAGGTGTCCTGGAATTTTTGTGCATCATGTCTGAGTCGTGAATTGACCGCCCCTCCCCCCCCAAAAAATAACTTGAATTGTAATTAATCTCTCTTTTCAATATTTTATTTTCAGATCAATCTTCTGTGGAATTTGAAGCAGTTGAAAACTTGTCAACCTCAAATGACGTGTACATGAAGGAAAATTCATCTGTATTTGAAAAAGGTCTGTATCTCTCTATTTTAGGCCTATTAGACTTAAGTTCAATGCGCCAGCCTACAATGTATTCAATTGCCTGAAAGCTGACATGCATGCATAAAAACCGCAAGTGGCAAATTTTGAAAACACTTTCACAAGGTAGTCTTCAAATTTTGTTTGTAGACCCCTACATGAAATATTAGGCGGCTCTTCAGTAGTTGTTGAAAAAAAAGAAGTCAATTTGGCTGTGGCGTACTTTTCATGGTCACAGACTGACAGAGTTCACCGCAAGTTACAGGTTTTGTCATTATTTGTCCTATAGTCCCTAAAATCTGTATGTAGACATCTTATTAATATTAGGTATCTGTACATGTTGATTTAATAAGGTCAGTGTGGCCTGCTTTTCATTGTCAGAGCGGTCAAATGACATAAATGGCCTTTTAGTGTTGGGCATGTTAAATGATAATAATATTAATAATAATAATGTGAGGGCTTATAGTGCCTTTTTGCATTTAAGCGTCAAGTCACTTCACATGTAATGTGAGGGCCATTTCATTTCATTTTTTCTAAAGAACTTCACGTTACATTTAAAATTTTACAGCAAAACAGGACCTTGAAGATCTTTTGGCTGAAATTGGTGTGGATGAGGAAGAAAGTCCTGCTCCATCTAAGCATTTTCTCTCTCATTCCGAGAGGAAAAAGAGGACCGAGGAAGATTGGACGGAAATGCGGCCACTGTTACTGTCTGAGATCTTTTCAAGGACCGGATCTTTGCATGGTCAGCCCTGCCAGTACTGTGAAGGTGAAGAGGTTGGAAAGGCTGTGATTGGGTAACTATGTTTTTGAAGCTATTGTAGGTATTGGTATTGTGCTTTGGTACAAAGAGAGGTAATAAGCTACATGTAGGCCCTACTGTCAGTACATGTATGTATGTTAGGTTTAGTCATCAATAAGATATAAATTTCTCTTATTTCAGGTGCAATGAGTGCAATACATCTTTCTGTCAGAACTGTGACATCAAGCTTCATGAGCAGATGAGGTTCTCCTGGCACAATCGTAGGCGGTATGACCAGGGATATCCTCAGCCGATAGAACCCTGTTCTATTTTGGAGTTAATGCCATCTGGTGAATACAGTCTGGTAGAAATTCAAGGTAAATGTTGTTTAACGCCTATGACATGACATTAATTTTGTTTAGCATATGTCATGAATTGACTGTCCCTATGACATGAAAGCTTTCGTCATCATGGTGTGTTAGCTTGTGTCATCACGTTTAATACAGTAGGCCTACATGTCTTAATTTATAATCCATAGCAAAAGCCATTTGAGTGTGGCGAAGATTAATAATAAACAGTGATTGAGCAAGTTCTGATATTGGATGTTGTATGATCTTTGAGGAGTATTATACTTCAGATATACAGCAGAAAGTTCATGAAAATGAGTTTTTCTTCTTCTCAATCAAAGTAGGGGAACAGAGCCTTAAAATCTTGCCAAATAATGGTAATTTTTTATTGATTTAATAACTTAATATCCGTCCCTCATAATTTCAGAGCGTTATATTGAAATGGAAATTCCTAGACAATGTGACCGCTGCCAAAGTGATACCATGACGGTTATATCACTATGAAAGGTAATGCTCAGTTAATATTACTATCGTGTCAAAGATAAGTTTAATACAGGTTGCGGTAAAAGGTTTGATATCAAATTTAATATTTCATCTATATGTTTTCAACATGCTCAATACAAGTTGGTGATTTTACCCTTACTCTTTTTATTGTTTTGTTTAGGGCGAGTCAACATGTTTGTCCCAAAGTTTATGTGTAGTAGATGTCTCACCCATGAAACAGTGACTTTCCAGGATATTATTCGAAATGGCTTTATGCCTGGTTCCTGCCAGGTTTCTTCAGGTACGTGTAGGGGCCTAATGGCACAGTGGCATTGTGGACAATTTGGTTGTGGCGGTGAACGCTGTTTGCTTTTAAAGTCTGTGTTTGTATTGTGGATAGCGTAGATTGGTAGTGAGTGGTTGACTCGTGTCAATATATATACCCACAAGCATGCGAGTCTAACCTTGTGTAACCCCGACACAGAGTCTATAATTGTAAATAGAGTGATGGTATCATCTTACTTTACAAATGTTAGTTTTATTGTAAAAAATATTGTCGGCTGCAGGTTTTTCCTTTGCCTGAGCACTCATGACATTATAGGGAATCCAGTCATTGCTATTTTCTATGTCTTCCAGGAACGTATATCTTCCACCCGGAAGTTCTCCAGACCTGCTACTTCTTGAAAATGGAAAGTCCGCTGTTGTCCAGACGATCATTTGTTTCAAGTTTAGATCAGCTATCTTTACTGAACGGATGTGTCTTTCAAAAACAATTCAGCAGTTGTACTTCGTATCTATTAATGTCTATGAAATACCCCCCCCCCCTTTTTAACCGATAAAACGGCGCAGGAAATGGCTAAAACATTGTACTAGGTTGACATCAGAACCCAGAAGGATACAAGTTCCCTTCTCAAGTGAAATACAAGTATGATTTCCTTGATTATCATGGTAATCTCTCATTCAAATATTTAATTTCTTCCTAGAATGGTTCTTGGTTCTTCCACCCCTCCACCCCCTGTACGCATTTTGTACACATTTCATAGACCCCCCCTCCCCCCCCCCTCAGTCTTGCATCTAGCAAAGAAGAGATAGTAAGAGTTTCACATAAAACAATACAGGGGAGGATGGTTTCAGTACCCTGAAATACAATTAATGAATTTTGAGCCAGAAGACATGCATTTCGTATCCCCATTTCCAGAAGTTCCAGCTGGTAGGTCTCGGCCTCTGACAGCTGGTCCTGGTTTGATAATCAACTTTGTTATTTTTGTAGCATAAGTCAAAACTTTATTTTACAGAAAAGTTCTGTCTCGCCGCATTCATTCAAGGCAGCTTACAATGAATGGCTCTATTGTCAACATGCTGTTCAACAATTCACCGGCGATGACCCGATGAAATGCCCTGGATGTCATCTTCACACCCACTCGGTCCACCTTGATGGAAACAAGAAATTGTATCGATTCAGAGGTCACAATCAGTAAGTTGATCTAGACAGACACTGTCGTTACTGTTGATTGCAGCATGAATTTTCATTTGAATAAGTTAGTGAAAGGTGGAGATGCAAAAGAAAGGTGAATGTTTGGTTTTGACTGTAAACCAGGAAATTTTCGCGGCGTTAAATTTTTTGCGAATGCCAAATGATGATGGATACATTCGCGCCATTTTTTTTTCGCGAGTCAGGGCAGTTATTAAAAATATAGATAATTGCCTATTTCACTGATTTTGGATTAGTGCTGTCCTATCAGCTTTGGAGTGCACATGGGTCTCCCACAAGCTAATGGCAAAAACAATTCAAGAGTTGTTAAATTTGTGTTTGTATGCAGTTATGATGTGCTAATTGATTAGTGCATGTACATGTATATATATATATATATATATATATATATGTATCTAAAGAGCAAGAGATATCCGCAACAGAAGATTATCGCCAATGCGAATGCGAATGTCGCAAAACTATCCTGCACGTGAAATTTTCCTCCTTTACAGTACCTACATTGTAATATCAATACAATTCTATCATGTTTTAGGACCTTAAATGAAAATCATTTTGGAGATGTCTTCATCGCCAATGATGATGATGTGGATGTATTTGTGAAGAAAGTACAGAGCACAACAGCGCAGGTACTGTTGGCTTGTTAAGCAGCATCCAAATTGACTCCCTCGGCAATCCATGGCGATCCTTTTACTACTCTCTTCATGTACTGCCACACTTCCTTTTGCCGATTTGCCAATCAGAGCCCTAGCATCTGATAGTGAATGGTCCTTAGTACTATGAAAAAAGGTCCAGGTCAAATTTTCATTTCATCTTAAATATATATATTTTTCTTACAGTCGGTGGTGGCATCATGTGGGGAAACCCACTGGAAAGCTGCTCGATCATCGAGCAAGCGACAAAAATCGCTGCTCGAAACAGGTCTTGAAGTTGGATGCTGCCGCCATGGTGTCCTCCTGAAAGCACTCAACATGTTCCGCGGCGAGATATTTGCATATCCCCTGTATCTTCACTTGAAGTTACACTCAAGTACAGAACTTGAGTTTTTGTGCCAAGACGTGATATGCAAATACTGGCCGTGGATGAAAAACATCATTGCCAACTTTCCGGAGGAGTCTGCCCTGCAGAGTTTGTTGGCGACGAAACCCTTCCTGAGTGTTTTTCATGCGAAGGCTCATGATTGGACCTGCCAGGTATTATAATCTCAAATGTATCTACGTTTATATAAAATGTTGACAAGTTATATTGTGCTTTTTTTGGCTATGCTGGGTGCAATCTCAACGTTGTCGTCATTCTAATTCTAAAAGTGATCACTGATGAGGGCAGTTGTTCGTATAATGTTACCATTATTACTTTAAAAAATGATATACTATGATTGCAGGTTTTAGCCGGTTGCGGGTCGCCTCTACAAAAGACCTGTTTACCTGTAATATTAATAAGCCTATGTATGTGCAGTTACATGCCTACATGTGGCACCAGCTAAAACCCAATGCTCAATGCATGTACTGTGCCCAAAAAAACATCTTATAATCTACATCTGCTATTTAAGGTTGTTTGGGGAGGAAGATGGCAAGATGGCTCTGCATCTCAGGCTGGGGAGGAAATGGAGCAAGCCAACAGCTACTTGTCTCGTGCAGCCCTTACTACAAAAACAATGGACAAGGCAGGTGAGTATTAGATAAGATCCCATTCCTATTCCTATAAATATTTAGTTAAGAGCTTGTTTTGAGGTGAACCTAAATAATTTTTTATCTGCTTCAGGTAGGGAGGAGCAGCTTACAGCTCATGCTCTCTATTGGAATCGAAAGAAGATCGCATCATTCCACAGGTTTCTCTGCCTCCGTTATAAGAAGGTATGTACAAGCAAATTGCCAACTTGACTGTTGCTTATTATAATATGATTTTGAAGTTCCGAATACCAGTCAGTGAGTGCTCTGGGTGGCCAAAGTGTAACTGATATCCAAAGTGACCCAGTTGCTGGCAGATTATAGCCTCGGTTTGGTATACCTGGTTAGCATAAACTTGGCTGCCCACTGACATAGATTCATGCATAATATGTCCTAGTTTACCTATATTGGGAATGTAAACAATAATAGTGCCATGCATGGAAAGTGGAGTTTGTCCATCTGAAATGTGCATTGAATTCACTATTGCAGTACAATAAATAAAATCACCCTCCCAACATCCCTAATCCATTGAATCAAGAATATCCAAATATCCAAACAATTATTTCATTCCATATTCCTTTTTTGGTCGAAAAATATAAATCAAAGTAAGGGTCACTGAATGAATATAGGCCTACACATGTGAAACATTAATAATCCAAAAGAAGTAAGAATATAATCCACCAAAGGAACAACAAAATAAGTTTAACCTGTTCAGAAGAACTGGAACCAGGAAAGATGTAACAAAATTGACAAGGCAGGAAGCACTTGATCTTCACCACCACGTGTTTCATCATGGTTACTAGGCCAATATGCTAATGAGCGGCTGATAATGAGCTGGACAAGCAACATCAAAAATGTGATAGCCACTTCGTTGATGACCAGAAAGGGTGTAAATTGTACTCATTCACTACAGTAAGACATGGTCAACACCATGGAATTGACCTTCTGCACTTGAAGTATCAGAAACAAAATCTATCCCTATTACAAGATCAAAGGAATATGCCGCCTTGCAAACAAGCAGCCTGCTGAGTTTGAGAGATTATAGCAGACAAGTGTATAAACAAATTAACCCAAATGTGTGTAATTAATCAAGCAGAAAGGTCCCTGTACCAGGCTGTATCATGATACCATACACAAGTTGACCACCAAGAATGTTATTGACAGTTTAGTTGAGGGGGAGGGGGCTGTGCTGGGTGGACTCCAGCCATTCATAAGCCTCATACATCAAGGGGTGTGCATATTCATTGAGAAAAGTGGTTGAATTCCACAGCCAAGATGTCAATCAAAGGTCTCCCATCAATGGTCTCTTGTTTTAGACATAGAAACTTTTTCTATCCCAATTAGAAGTTGGGGGTGGGGTGTGTGTTGGACAGTACTCACAATGAAATGCATTTTATGCTCTCAAAAGTGCTTAAATGGAATACATGTTGCATTAGGATTGTAGTGTGGTATGTATCTAACAATATTAAGCATGTTTATTGAGGTAAAAAAAGATTTGGGCTGTGTCAGAGTCATTTCAAATAATGACACCAGCTATCAAAGCACTATCTGAGATCATAGTGCATTGAAACTGGAATGCACTAGATAGTACACAAACTAGGTCAATCCAGAACGAGGCTGACTTTGGCCTATTTTGTATAAGTTTTGACCCAGGTTGTACACTGAGTGTTAATGTGATTGCTAATATGACTGTATCCAAAATACTCACAGGCAGCGTAAATTTGGTTGGACAAAATTCTTGGATCTTCTCCCCAAGGATGGGCATTCATATTTATATTGCATTTCTAGCTAGGTGTTCCTTTCGTCCTATAGTATATGTATGGGCAGTGAAGCAAAACTTGTAGAATTACGCTCATTTTATTTCCGACATGTATTTTCAGAGCCATAAGAAAATTCAAGAGTTCGAGGAGGCATTAGTTAAGACCCTTGCTAAGGAGGGTGTTGAGGGTGATGTGAATTTCAAAAGTTGGAAGTTGGAAGTCCAGGAGTTTGCTGAAGGTTCGTCCATATTTACTGTATTTTACACCTATTACTTAAGGTGATAGCTGATATTATCTTTACCTTCCCCTTCTCCTTCCATTACTTGGACGCAGTCATTTTTGACCATTATGCCAAAGGAGGGCAGAATCCACTCAAGCTCCTCCCTGGAATCGAACCCGTGCCATGTTGCGCATGCTAGCCAGCAGTGTTAACCATTCGGCTATGAAACTCCTACCATGGCGAATCGGTGTCTTCATATTTACACCCTTGTTTGATTGATATTCAAAACCTATTCAACTTAGTTTTTATCAATTCATTCATTGTTTTTGATTGCAGAAGTCAAAAAGAAGAAGAGGAAGAAGCCTATCGATTCAAGTGTTGAGTAAGTTTCGCATAGCCCTCTTCGGCCGACAAAGGTCGCCTGAGGCTAAATGTGACCGCACAAGTCGAATATGGTATCAAGTCGTATTGGAAAGCATTGAGAAAAAGCAATATAATTAATAATAAAGAAATGTGTTAAAATGCCGTTAACTTTGTAACCAAATACGATACTAAGGAATGTGAAGAGGCGTCTAACTGAAGTTGGCAAAAACAAATTAACACCCGATTCGACGTGCAGGGTTATGAAAAGTACCGAAAAAATATATAGGGAATCCAGTTGAGCGCAAACTTGAATGCAAAAAAACATCATTTTTTGGCGCTAAAACAATCCAATCATCATGATTTTACCGAACTAGTACAAAAAAACCACTTTTTTTAGATTAAGTAAAAGGCAAAAAAATATTGGGACGGAGACAAATACCAGGGCTAAAAAAATTAATTTGTAATGGCCTTCCTTATGCCTATCACATTTTCCCTCAAATTGGTATTTCAGCGAAACCATATTGGAGTCACTTCAGCATGAGCTTGAAGTTCTCTGCAGCAGTGTCAGAGATTTGAAAAATGATATCCGAAAAAGTGGTGGTAAGTCAATTGTTGATGTTTAAGCAATCAGGCATGTAGCCTCTAGAATGGCAATTTTAAGTTTGACCCTTTCCAGCAGTTCAGCGTAACAGGGTATATCCATTCTCAGATAATTCCTGAAGGCGTCCTCATCTTCTTCCTTGAGTTCCTGCACAAGACTGTGGTATTCTCCTAATGAATACCTCCTCGACATCCAGGGCTTCGCCCAGTAAACCCTGGTGTCCCATCTACGTCTGTCTCTCCTCTTTTTCTGTATCATTGCAATGAGTAACAAGGCAAGAGCCTTCTTCTTCCTTTGACTGTCAGCCATGTTTGTTTTCATCTGAAAATTCCCTCCAAAATGTTTCCCTCCAGTGACGTCACAGACAGGTACAGGTAGCTAAAACTGTCTGGGCCTGACATTGGTGTGAACGCACAGTTGTTGAGGCCAGCAAGAGTGACTTCCCAGGTGACCCTATATCCGTTTTTGATCTTGGTGAGCAATAGACGGTAGTCTGTCCTCGGCTTAAGAAACCAAAAGTCTCAGGTCCTCTGACCTGTATTCCAACTTTCTCTTTTTTTAAATGCTGGCTGCGGTTTGTGAAAATAATTGTTCAATATACCGGTCATTGACTTTTATTTCAGTTTTTTTCAAAGTGAACGAATCCAGTATCACTAACGCAATGTACTCTAGTGTACACTCTGTATTATACTGTGGGATGTTTTACATATTGTTATGTCAATTTTCTATGAGTAATTTTTTGTCAAGGTTGTTGTCTTCATATTGGAAAATTTTAAAGGTCAGCTCTAAATTAATTCCTTGGTCAAGTTATTAAAATCAATGACGTAATTGGAGAGTTGAACTAGGCAGCTCAGCGGCCGTTGAAAAACTTGTATTGTGCTATCTTGATGTCGTGTCGTGCTGGTTTTGATGGTGTTAACACCCAATTATTTGTATCGCTTTACGCCACGGGGCATCGTGTGAATAACTTACTTAGCGATCGTCACTTCGCCGTACAAAAGTGTTTTATTGATTGATTTATCAAATAGTTAAGATCGCACGAAAAATAGTTATGCGTGAGTCTTAAGATTACTATGTCTTAAGATTACTATTACTATGTAATGTATAAATGTATACATTTGTCGCGTGTTGAAGTCTATGGACTGGACAAGTTGGAAATTTGGAAAGTCAGGGCAGGATCTGGGGAATTGGCAACACCTGTAATCGTCCCACTTTCGTCTAGCAAAGAAAAGATGGCAGCACTGGACAGATGATAAAACTAACAGTATCGTATTCATCGTAAGTAAATCTACAGTCTTTATGATCTGGCAGAATCGAACGCCACTATATGTTCCACTGTTCCGACTTCATGATCACGACATCGAACAATGGAATAGGGGTTTGAATCAGCGTTTCGGGGAATCCGGAACTCCTTATTGAATGCACGCCCCTCCCCCCCCCCCCCCCCACTTAAAAAGTTGCCCTACTCGCCCACAGGACAACTGCCCCCATCAATTGCCCCTACAAGGACTAATGACTCCCCCCTCCCTCGACAATTGCTCCGGAGGACAAACTGCCAACTAGGAAAGGAAGTTGAATCTATTGGGGCTCCATAGACCAAGGCACCTTGTTTACAACTATGTTGGTGACTAACGTTACATTGGCCCTACTGATTCCTACACGTAGTACTAGAACAACCAGTAAATAGGGAAAGGGTTATATAGTTTCAGACCCGTAAGTTTATGTTAGGGTCAGGTTTGGTCTAAGTTTGGGTTAGGGTTTGGGGAAGTCATGTTAGGGTAATGTCAGTGTAAGATCAGGGTTAGGGCTAGGGGTGGGATCAGGGCAAGGATTGCTTTTTTCGCTGTCAACAACTCAAACAGATGTTCCTCATTCCAGATGAAACAATACCGAAAGAAATGTCAGATGTGTGCATTTAAGCAAATGTTTTGCACATAGCAGCAAATTTTCATATACTGATTGGCACGATCACTAAACCATGACAATGATGTTCCTCATTCCAGATGAAACAATACCGAAAGAAATGTCAGATGTGTGCATTTAAGCAAATGTTTTGCACATAGCAGCAAATTTTCATATACTGATTGGCACGATCACTAAACCATGACAATGATGTTCCTCATTCCAGATGAAACAACACCAAAAGAAATGTCAGATGTGTGCATTTAAGCAAATGTTTTGCACATAGCAGCAAATTTTTATATCCTGATTGGCACGATCACTAAACCATGACAATGACGCAGCAATTGATCAATTCGATATTCCAAGCCACATTCCAATTGAGACAGCACTATCTTTCTATACAGGATGTATTTAAAAAACTACATTTTGAAAAAAACAACCAGTTCCATCCATCCATCTAAAAATGAAAATCTATGTGCAGTGTCTCGAATCGTTTGGATACAACAAGCCAATGCATAGCTTACTTCATGTCTATAGTCACTGAGTATGGAAATTCTGAAGAAATCCGATCATAAGCAACAATGGTCCGCAGTATGATTCATATGCGTCTGGCAGGTTTCGCAAACAGGATGGTACAAAATAACAGCCCATGTAGCCTTACAAAATTATTGCTCAACCCCTTGTCAAGCTCAATACCCTCACCCGCACAGTTGCTTCTGAACAGGAATATCAGAACCCGGTTGTCAAATGTGACAAAGTTCCTCAAGAGTCAATCCACTGACAATGATATAGCCAAAGACAAATTCTTGCTCAGGCGAAATAATCAGAAGAAATTTTTTTTTCGATAACAGGGCTCAGCCCGAATTACTGCCACTCCAACCAGGTCAGAATATACAACTGTGCAACGGCAAACAGAAACGCTGGAATCCAGGTACCGTAGTTAAAAACGCCAAATTTCCAAGGTTGTATATTGTCTGTAATGTATATGTAATGTAATGTATGCATTTATATAGCGCACGTTCCAGGTCGTAATGATCTGCTCACATGCGCTTTACATCATTGACCCATATGCCCGGGTGAAAAGCACAGTCTTCAGTTGTCTCCTAAAAATGGGAAGAGATTTCGCCTCCCTTACCTCGAGGGACCGAGCATTCCACAAACTGGATCCTCTGACGGTGAAAGTCCTGCCACCATAGGTGCCCAGCCGGAAACTGGGAGTTTGCAGGAGACCAAGGCACCCTGATCTCAGACTCCGACCAGGGACATATGCCGGCAGGAGATCCACCAGGTAGCTTGGTGCTGTACCATGTCTACATTTGTACGCCAGTACCAGGACCTTAAAATCAGTACGGTACTTGACTGGAAGCCAATGAAGACATTTGAGGACTGGTGTGATGTGCTCCCGGCGAGGGGTTCTGGTAATCAACCTGGCTGCTCGGTTCTGGACCATCTGCAGCTTGTCGATGGGTTTAGCATCTACGCCAGCAAGCAGACTATTGCAGTAGTCCAGTCGCGAAACAACCAGGGACTGAACCAGTGACCTAGTCGCATGTTGGGTGAGCCGCTTTCGCACCAAACCAATGTTTCTCAAATGAAATGATGTCGACCTCACAAGACTATATACCTGAGGAGCCATGGAAAAAGTGTGGTCAAAAAGGACCCCAAGATTTCTAACAGGACCCCTCGAGATATTGACATCAACCCCAGACACTGACATACACTTGACATCAAGCTATTGTCAAAACAGAGGGTGACTCAGATGTCATACAGACCATGTGGGATATACAGAATCCAGTTGTAGGGACAAATCCAGGGTTTCTGCCAGGATAAAATTTGAGGGGGAGCAAAATATTTTTTTTTTCTAAACTTTTTTTTTTCTTAAAAAGGGTATATGACCCCTCCTGAGACGTTTTTTGGCCCTAAAACCGCTACAACTGGCTCCCAAATGCTCTTATTTTACATACCAAATCATGAAAATTACTCATTTGACAGTAAAACAAACTTTAGAGCTCAAAATTAAGGAGGGGATATCCCCCTTCGAAATATTTTAGGGGGGATGAATCCTCCACCCCCCCCCCCCTGGCGGAAACCCTGAAATCAGAATAATACTAGTACACGGTCTTACACTAGATCTGGCAGAGCTGCAAAAACGCCCAGGAGACTTATTTAGGAGATGTAGTGAGAAATTAGTGTGTCATTGTCATGCAGCGATCAATGT
Organism: Lineus longissimus; assembly: GCF_910592395.1. NCBI lineage: Eukaryota > Metazoa > Nemertea > Pilidiophora > Heteronemertea > Lineidae > Lineus > Lineus longissimus. The sequence goes on along the minus strand of NC_088313.1, from coordinate 7,384,174 downwards.
GAACTATGTACCCCTCTGTTCAGGTGATCGACCCTTTATCACCATGGTTTTCTTCTTAAACAACATAGTTTTCTTCAAGAAAACCTAGTTTTTTTCAATGAAGCTAAGTTTTTTAAGAAGAAAACATGGTTTTCTTGAAGAAAACTATGTTTTATTGAAGAAAACCAGGTTTTTTTCCATGAAACTAGGTTTTTTAAAAAATAACTTATTCTTTTTGCATAAAGTGTAGGTTCCATGATTTCTCTTCAAAACCAAGTTTCGAAAAAAGAAAAAACTATGTTTTTATCCAGCCATTTGACTCATAATTAAAACAACCATGTTTTTATCATAAAAACCTGGTTTTCTTCCAAAAGAACCTAGTTTCGTTGAAGAAAACAAAGAAAACCATGTTTTTTAACAAGAAAACGTAGTTTCGAAAGAAGAAAACCTGGTTTCGAAACAACCCAGTCTTTTTACCCCGTCCCCTCAGCACGCGCGTGACCTTTGGGGCGAGATTGGCGATCCACCGTAGTTTACCCGGGTTGTGCGGCCTTTGGTACGTCTGTTCCTTTCCTTCATCGACGAGCTCACTGCGCATGCAGAGTAAGCGTAAATCCGTAGCCCGGGTTGCTAACCCGGGTAAGCAAAATCCAACCTCTCCCCTGCCATGCTCAGGCCAAACAGGGACGAGGTAAAAAGACTAGGTTATGAAAAATAACCTGGTCTTTTTCATTAAAAACTTGGTTTTGAAAAAGAATTGCATATAACGTAGTTTTCTTCAAGAAAACCATGTTTTCTTCCATGAAACTAGGTTTTCTTCGAAGAAGCATAGGTTGATTTAAAAAACCAAGTTATCTTGTTAAAAAACCAGGTTTTTTAAAAGAAAACTATGTGTTTTTAAATCAACCTATGCTTCTTCAAAGAAAACCTAGTTTCGTGAAAGAAAACATGGTTTTCTTGAAGAAAACTATGTTTTTTAAGAAGAAAACCAGGTTTTCTTTAATAAAACTAGGTTTTCTTAATTATTGGACGAACGGCTTGCCATAAGCTCCAACTGTGTGGTACAGGGTTTGGTTCCAGATCACTCCAGCAATTATGATAAAAGACCGTAAATTTCCAAGTCAACACATGCCAATTCCTTTTTCCTATTTGGAACTTATGAAGAAATGGTGCCTTTAGTACCAAGGCACCAGCCTTCAAAAGGGCTGCTTATACAGTGGCTGAAAATCAGAAGTATTTTCCTCCCAATTGATGGGCCAATTTTTCCCAACTTATGAGTATTTCTTCCAAACTGTATTAACCCTTTGCCTACGTAATGCGCACCCCGTATGCACTAATTTGCTATCCCAGGACAAGTCACGCGTACTGGATACGCCTTTAAAAAAATTTCGTTTTAAATGAACGCATCGTACTGCCATCTGCTAACAACTTTCGTATTTACTCTAATGATTCATGCTACCAGTACAAACATTCGGCGGCCATTAGAACTACACAATGGCGAGTACTCACAACGTTTCTCACAGGTAAATACAATCAGTGCTCTCGTGTCCCGGGTGGGTAGTGGCTCAGTAGGCAAAGGGTTAAAGTAATCTGTACTTTTCTCCTTAATGATTTTTAAGAATGACTGTTCTCAGACATTGAAATAGCAATGTTTATCAGCTTTTATGAGTAGGTCTTAGGGGTGTGTGTGAGGGGGTGTTCCAATTCCCTTACATGTAAGGTGCTATTTAAGGAATATTCTTAAATGACAACGAAGAGCTGAAAACCTGCCTCTATATGACTATGGTTCCCGAGGGAAAACAGAGCAATATCCACAAACATTCAAATGTCAAGTTTTTGACTTCAAGAAGTCAAACCTCTAGGCAACCTGCAGGTAGTCTGGGGCGCCCGTCCTGGCCTGGCCTAAACCTGACCTTGAGAGGTGCACTGGTTCAGAGGCTACCAGTAGAAACCTGTCTGACCTGTTGGCAACCTGAAGGTAGCATGACCGAACCTGCACGTTACTAAGATCTGGGGTGTTTCAAGATCAGTGGCGCTTTTTTTAAAAAAAAACGTAACGGGGGTCTAGCTCAGATATTTGTGCATGCAGAGATGATCTTTTCAGCTTTTCACCTTTCCTAGGGGTTATATTTGATGCCCCCGCACTGAAAATTGTGCTAAGATCGGCCAATTTTTTTCTACAGCTCAATTTGTGTCCCGTACATAACCCATTTTGACCATTTTTGTGTCATCCTGGAGAAAATGTTAAAGTTTGAGAGCTTTGGTATAAAACATGTGACCAGATAGAGAGTTAGGATTGGCGTTTTCTCATCCAGACTTGACTGAATTTGATACCCAGGAATTTCTGTGATAACTTGTGTACTATTTTTCAACTTATGATTTTTTTATTGAAGGGGTATCTTCGTAACACCCTTACCTGTTTTTAACTGACTTCAAAAACACCTCAGGATACACCTTCCCAAGTGTTTCTATGACAGAGATTTCCTTTATTGTAATAAGAAATGACCATGACTATGTGCTGCAACTGCTCTGATTTTCAAGAGATGAGTAAAATTTTTATATCATGACTTTTAACAAGAGGCCCAAGGGCCTGGCGCTCAGCTGAAATACATGGGTTAATGCAGGGGTACATGTTTATTGATATTTCATTCAACCATGAGAATGCGGCCTCTTGAGGTCTACAGCCAATGGCTTAAAATGGCAATTGGCAAAGTTGGTGTTAGTGTTAATTTTGGGAAAGTGTTGTAGTTCTTGAGCAGCCCTGAGAATGCATCATTTCCACAAACAAGGCTGTCTACCCTAAGATTACGCCTAATGTTCGTGTTGATCATAGCGTCATTCTGAAATATTGTCTTGTTGCTACATATAAGCCCCAAAATTTTTACAAAATTAACACCAAGACCAACTTTGAAGTCACGCAATGTGTCATAAATGGCTCCAGACTGATTTCACTGTCACAAGCCACACTCGCCAGACACTTTCCTTTATAGACACCTTTGCAAACACCATCATATCCAGCAAATACATTGTTTGGGGTTCTAACATTACCATGTACTAGTAATGTGACTAACATTACTACGTACTAGTAATGTGAACTGATTGGGGGTTGCAGAGAGGGCTTGTTTTGGTTTTTGTTACAATATTGAAACTGTTGATAGGTTCTTAAGCGCTGTTAAGAGGTTTGAATGAGTGGGAAGTCAGTCATTGAGACAAGATTTTATAAAAGAACTAGTTTTATTCAATATTGTGAAAAAGTTAAAAATGGTGATATCCTGGCCAGCAGGCAATTACAGTATGTACATAAATGATTGCAGTCAAAAGAAAAATAAACGGATTTAAGAACACAGGGCTCTTGGCATGTGAGTTGGACTAGAAATTGTTGAATTTGCATACTGTAACCCGGAAAATATTTGCGGCTGGTTATTTTCGCGGATTTGTAAAAAATCAATGAAAAACTTATATTTTGCGCTGATAAATTTTGCGAACACGAGATTGCTCTTCAGTTAACAAGAAAGAAAGATTATATTTCGCGCTGGTTATTTTTGCAGATTACTACCATGCGCAAAATCAGCAAAATTAAACAGCTCGCGAAAATTTCCAGGGTTACAGTAATTACATGTAGCAGAAAATTTTGTTAAAACTGTGGTTGCTTAAATTTTGAGATGATCTATTTATACATGAACACAATATAGGATACGTAAAATAAACTTAGAACATAATGAAACAATATACATATGTAGGTACATTATGACCAAAATTACAAACAATTACAAATATCTAGATTTTGCATCTGGTTATGCATGCGTATGAATTCATAATCATGTACATGTATGTGTTCATACGCATGTGTAACTTAATGGATCATAAGGACGTATTTGCGTCACAGTCCTTAGGAAAACATTAACATAACTTTGTATGTGATGAAATTAGTACAAGAATTAACAGAAATTACAATGTTTATATGCAAGATCATGTTATCTCTCCTGGGATAAAACTTCTGAAATGATCCCTATATCTATGAACATAAAGGATGCATAAAATAAACTTAGAACATAGAAAATAATACCTTCTTAAGAAGTATAAACAAACAATTACAAATGTCTACATTTTGTATCTGGTTAATATGCATGAGTATTAATGCATTCATAATCATACACGTATTTGTCTTATTTATTTGCATTTGTAAGAGTATACATAATGTGGATGTTTTTGCGGCACGGTCTTTAGACAATGTTAGAAGGGTACTGAAAATGAACATTTATGTAACTTAGTATGCAATCAAATCAGTATAAGATTTGTAAGAAATTACAATGTTTCATGATAATAAAAGGCTAAACACAATAGACTTTCAATTAGGAACATTCTGCTTGTATTCAAATTATAACTAAATAAATGCTTTTCGTTTCCAAAACTGAATGAAATTACTGCACAACCCGAAGGGCGCTTTTAGTGCTGGTTTACATATCATGTCAAACTGTGGTGCACCATTTTCTGGGAGGCTTTACCATAGGCCTGGATCATGTGCATTTGAAAATGAATTATGCAGTTTGACGAATTGGGTTCAAAATTTTAGAACAAGTCTGTCCACATTGTATGTTACTGATGGGATAGTTTCTAATTTTGGTTAACTGGCGCATGTCACAATTTCCACACTTTGTGGTGTGGTGGTCGGTTGTTGGCACAACATGTTTACAAGACAAGCATGCCTTTCTCATTGTTACAGAAACTTGCTGAACTGTGGCATTCTTCACTGTTGTGTTGGTGTCATCGAGATGTTGTTCCTCAATTATATCTTGTGATATATCAATCACCGTTATGTCAGTATGAACTTTGATAGCAGTTTCCGGGGTGGTTGTTAATGAGTTTTGGTCGAAATAGTATACGGACAATTCACTGAACTGGTAGGTTTTTTCATTTTCAACCATAGGTATCAACTTTTCCCATAATGTTAACTTGGCACATCCGGTGTCATCTGCAACAAGTATGACTTTTGCATTTAGGCTTTGTCCTCGAACATCTTTGAGGCAGGTGTCTTCAAGTACTTTCACCACCTTCGCTGTGATGTTGAGCTGAAATATAATGACAATTAGTTGTTAGACATGAATGATGCCAAAGTGTCACAGGGTCATTTTGTTGGTAAGAGAAATGTTGTTCTTTATAGTTGTTGTGAGTGGAATGCTTTATTGCCTATCTGATTATAGTACATGTATGTGTGATGCATGATGGCATCTGAATTTATTTCAAGAATACACATACACTGAACATTGTGCAATGTATTCTATAGTGGGAATTAGGAGTCTGAAAGGTTGGTGTTTCATGTTGAAACTGTTGCTCGAAGTGGGAAATGGTTCTTGTCATGTTTAGCACTTCTAGTTTTCCAGTACGTAGATTATGCAGGAGGTGCTCTTCATCTTGATCAAGTACTTCACTATAAGTAGTACTAGCCTACATGTGGTATTGAGAAGTTATTAATTCATATATTGATTGGGTAATACATTAACTCAGCACCTACCCTTTGAGAAATCCTTTGGTTGTTCAGGGAGTTGAGCTTGATAGTGGGTGTGACTTTAACTTTCGGGGCTTTTGGTTTAAAGTTTAGAGGTTGCGTTTCAATAGACATTCTTGTTTGGTAGGTCACTTTTAAGTCATTTACTGAATCGTCTTTAAAACCTTTTGTAAGGGCAGCATCCCTCAGTTTGACTGGGCTTCTGCAAATGAAAGGAAAATGATGTAGACTTTATGTTATTGACATTAGAATGAGATTTGTAAGCACAAGTTAAAGCTATTGAATACTTGCTAACTTCCAAGTATTTGGGAGGTAAGCAATGGAGAATAATTTTTGGAGTTTGCCTGGAGAAATGTCCATAGTCAGGTTGCAAATCTAAAACAGTGGAGATAACATGGTGAATAATCAAATTGTTCCATGTCTATATATTAAGGACACCCTTGGGACTGGCAAATGGTGTCCTTAATTGAGAGGTGTCCTGATCACGGAGGTCAAATTCAATGGAAATGACCAATTTGGGACCAAAAGCAGTGTCCTTTATAGAGAGGTGTCCGCTAAGGGAGGTTCCACTGTATATGCATGCATGAAGAGAAGAATTAGCAAGGCAGTATAGACTTACTTTTGTTGTTCTGCTCTTCGAAATTGGCTGTGCAATTTGGGCTGGAAGCACACAAGGTCCATGTAAGTGTTTTTATTTGTTTGTGCAATGGCTTTGAAATAATCCTTGTTAGCCTTACTTGTCTTCATTGGACTGGTGTTGAATACATAAAGATCTTGGGTAATTTTTGGTTCATCCTCAAATTTTCTTTTGTTCGAATTCGATGCCATGTTGTCGATGAAGATGTCTGAAATCAGAGAAGATAATGTTGCAAGAAAAGGAAAAATCTCATTGTGCTTTAAAGCTTCTTTGTTGTGGTAAGAGTGGTAACCAAGCAGTCACAGGGGCATGAGGTCTATAAAGTAAAAGATAGTTGATTAAAGCTTTAACGTGAAAGAAGAACTGATAAATTCTGATGCCTGAAAAGAAAAGGTCTTGAACATTTTCAATAATTACATGATTTCTGCACTTCCATGTTATCTTGTTCCAGTGAACTGTCGTTTCAACTTTCCTCTGCCACAGACGGCAATGTCTGCTACCAAAATCTTGCGTCCATAAATCCATGAGATTGATAATGTTAATGTCTGTGTATACACCGTTTTGAATCCTGATATCACATGTTTGAATTGATGTCCATCCACCACTCACAAGAATTAAATACTAATGTTTTTGTAGTAGATCGCTTTGAATCCTGATATCGCCATATTGTGAATTGACGTCCATTAGTCTTGTATTCATAAGAATTAAATGTCCAAGTGTTTAACTGAATTTTCTGACACCCTATCCCCCCCCCTTCTATTTTGCCCTTCTGTCCAAGTTGCAGCCCCAGTAGTAATCTTTTTAAGCTGCAGGTGGTGGAAAGCTTTAGTACTGGATAATTTTTCATTTAAAATGTTTATCATGAAAGGTTGGATTTTGTATATTTAAATGAACTTTGTACACTTGGTGGATGGAGGATAAGGAGTATTGTTTCAGTAATTTGATTCTGGTCCACACTGTTTCTTTTTCGGTTCTGCCCCCCTTATTATGGATCTGTTATAATATTTATACATTTTTCTGTTAACATAGAGAGTCAATAATTAGGTCTAAGAATTACATGTACAGTACTCTGTTCTGTTGGAACATGAGTGATCCTGACTGCAGTGACTTTATTTTGAGGCACTCAGTTGAGTTTGTCCACCCATTAAGTGCCTAAAATCAATTGAGGTGGGAAAAAAATTGTCTACCTGACATCAACAACTGAGCACCTAAAACATGTAATACCAGGTGAGCTACAAGCCCCTGGGAGAAATGAGTCCACCTAAACAATTTCAGGTGAGCAAAAAAACACTCGCCTGATTTTTTTAAATGCAGTCACTGTTGACCTATCCCAGTTTGGTCCACCTCCCCTCATCCTCCCAGTCCACCTTCCTCTTCTGAATTATTTTTTTCTTGTAATGATTATATTACTATTGACTATTTGGAAGGCCTATTAGTACTATTTTATGGTCTGACCATGTTGATTCTATTGTTGATGTAATAAGATTGGTTCGATTGTAAAAGACCATGTCAATCTGTGAATCATAATCAGTTGTAATTTCGTTGATGAATTGTTCACATTCTAATATTTTAGATACTTTTTGTAAATGTGATTTATTTTTGCCATTCCAAATGTCGAAGTTGAAATCACCAACCACAAGTAAAGGTTTTGTAAGATCTATTTCTGATGCAATTGTTTGAAGCTTTGCACACAATTCTGTAAGTGAACACGAAGGCGACTTGTACAAGCAGATGATTTGGAGGAAGAGCATGGATTTTGACAAAGAAATGCAGGTGGCTTCGAAGTTTGGAGTTGATACATGTTGAACTGTACAGAACTGAGAAAGAGGAGCCGATATATATATAGCCAAACCATGTGGTGGTCTTCTTGCAGTAGTTGTATTAAGTTGATCATTTCGAAACAGATGAAAGTTTGGGATGTCAAAGGAATCATTGGTGTCTGTGGCAACAAGACGAGATTCTGCTATAAGTAGTATGTCTGCCGCCATCATATGGTGATCAGCAGATATATCATTCATATGAAGATTTAAGGATCTTGTATTGTGGAATATTAATTTCAGATAGTCTTGTTCAAGTACTGTTGGTATGGTGTAATTGAAGTTCAAGTGAGATTTGTTTCTAAGTCTATCCATTTCTTCAGTAACAACCGAGTCAGTACCTATTTTGTCTTCTTGTAAATTCAAAATGAATAAGCCATTGATATTTGTAACTCTGCTCAATGCAACATAGTGTACGTGGTTGATTTTTCTATGTGAAGTCATGTCGACAACGACTTCTTTTAGGGAATAACCTTGTGCTTTCCAGATAGTTTTTGAGGCTCCAATTGTTAATGGAAACTGAGTCCTTGTAACCGGTGTGAAACTCTTGCCACGGTAAAATGTGCGTTTTACTGCGAAAATGGGAGTCCAGTCTTTAGGGGTATCAGTTGAAAAGAATGATTTGTAAGTAGATCGTATAGTTTTTCCAACTTCTGGATCTTGAAACAATACCCAAAGAATTGCAGGTCGCTCAAAATTATTCATATATTGGATTCTTTTCATTTCACACATGGTTCCATTAGTCAACCCATCACTTATATTTACATTACATGTGATCATGTAAGGCAGGCCAACTGCTACAGAGAGTTCATTCACTAGGCCAGCTGTTACAGAAGGGTCATCAGGAATACGTTCAATAATGGTTTGTTTGACTTGATCACTAAAATCACTTATTACTGTGTCAACGGGTTTGACAATGATTTTTTCAGACGATATGTGATCAAAGACAAATTGGTTGTGTGTTGATACATTAGCTCTTGTACAGTACAAGTGTAATGCATTTTTAGGATAATTAGGATCATCTTTGGAAATTACTCTCGAGTTTAATGTTTCAATGTCATCTTTTGTGTGTTTGCCTTCTCTTAAACGATTGAGCAGTTGTGCAAAATCCATGTCATCTTTTTGGCGCATAATTTCGGTTAGTTCAAACATCTCGAAATGGCATTCATTTTCATTTTCAGCCTTATTAGAATAGGTCTGGTTTGATTCATTATCATTATTAGTATCGAATTGTTCACCAGTCCACAAATTGGTTGCTAAATTTCTATAATCAACCTTTTCTCTTTTGGCTGGATCTGAGAAAATCCACTTGTCCATAACTGGTTGTAGTTGGTACAGATCTCCGAAAGTAATGACATGAATGCCACCAAATGGCTCTTTATTACCTTTTAGTTCTTGTAATCGAAGAGATAGAAATTGGAACATATTGCGTCCGACCATACTAATTTCATCAATGATGAGAACAGAGAGATTTCTGTAGTATGTTATGTATAAGATGTCCTAAATATGCAGGTGTGCTTGATCAGAAGGTACCTAGCCTATCAGGTTATTTCAGAGCACTTGACAATAATGACAGAGAGCGTGTTCTAAATTTAAGGTGGACTTTACAACCACAAGTAAAGGTTTTGTAAGATCTATTTCTGATGCAATTGTTTGAAGCTTTGCACACAATTCTGTAAGTGAACACGAAGGCGACTTGTACAAGCAGATGATTTGGAGGAAGAGCATGGATTTTGACAAAGAAATGCAGGTGGCTTCGAAGTTTGGAGTTGATACATGTTGAACTGTACAGAACTGAGAAAGAGGAGCCGATATATATATAGCCAAACCATGTGGTGGTCTTCTTGCAGTAGTTGTATTAAGTTGATCATTTCGAAACAGATGAAAGTTTGGGATGTCAAAGGAATCATTGGTGTCTGTGGCAACAAGACGAGATTCTGCTATAAGTAGTATGTCTGCCGCCATCATATGGTGATCAGCAGATATATCATTCATATGAAGATTTAAGGATCTTGTATTGTGGAATATTAATTTCAGATAGTCTTGTTCAAGTACTGTTGGTATGGTGTAATTGAAGTTCAAGTGAGATTTGTTTCTAAGTCTATCCATTTCTTCAGTAACAACCGAGTCAGTACCTATTTTGTCTTCTTGTAAATTCAAAATGAATAAGCCATTGATATTTGTAACTCTGCTCAATGCAACATAGTGTACGTGGTTGATTTTTCTATGTGAAGTCATGTCGACAACGACTTCTTTTAGGGAATAACCTTGTGCTTTCCAGATAGTTTTTGAGGCTCCAATTGTTAATGGAAACTGAGTCCTTGTAACCGGTGTGAAACTCTTGCCACGGTAAAATGTGCGTTTTACTGCGAAAATGGGAGTCCAGTCTTTAGGGGTATCAGTTGAAAAGAATGATTTGTAAGTAGATCGTATAGTTTTTCCAACTTCTGGATCTTGAAACAATACCCAAAGAATTGCAGGTCGCTCAAAATTATTCATATATTGGATTCTTTTCATTTCACACATGGTTCCATTAGTCAACCCATCACTTATATTTACATTACATGTGATCATGTAAGGCAGGCCAACTGCTACAGAGAGTTCATTCACTAGGCCAGCTGTTACAGAAGGGTCATCAGGAATACGTTCAATAATGGTTTGTTTGACTTGATCACTAAAATCACTTATTACTGTGTCAACGGGTTTGACAATGATTTTTTCAGACGATATGTGATCAAAGACAAATTGGTTGTGTGTTGATACATTAGCTCTTGTACAGTACAAGTGTAATGCATTTTTAGGATAATTAGGATCATCTTTGGAAATTACTCTCGAGTTTAATGTTTCAATGTCATCTTTTGTGTGTTTGCCTTCTCTTAAACGATTGAGCAGTTGTGCAAAATCCATGTCATCTTTTTGGCGCATAATTTCGGTTAGTTCAAACATCTCGAAATGGCATTCATTTTCATTTTCAGCCTTATTAGAATAGGTCTGGTTTGATTCATTATCATTATTAGTATCGAATTGTTCACCAGTCCACAAATTGGTTGCTAAATTTCTATAATCAACCTTTTCTCTTTTGGCTGGATCTGAGAAAATCCACTTGTCCATAACTGGTTGTAGTTGGTACAGATCTCCGAAAGTAATGACATGAATGCCACCAAATGGCTCTTTATTACCTTTTAGTTCTTGTAATCGAAGAGATAGAAATTGGAACATATTGCGTCCGACCATACTAATTTCATCAATGATGAGAACAGAGAGATTTCTGTAGTATGTTATGTATAAGATGTCCTAAATATGCAGGTGTGCTTGATCAGAAGGTACCTAGCCTATCAGGTTATTTCAGAGCACTTGACAATAATGACAGAGAGCGTGTTCTAAATTTAAGGTGGACTTTACAATGAGGTACATGTACCATTAAAGAAGGTACCATACTATCGCTGGGTGTCCTGAGTAAGTAGGTGTACATGATCACAAGGTACCTAAGCAGGTTATCTCAATGGATTTGACATCAATGACAGAGAAAGCAGCCTGTACTAATCTAAACAATTACGTGGACTTTACAATGAGGTATCCTAATTTGGCAGGTGTACTTGATCACAAAGTAACATAAAGCAGTGCGACCTCAATACCCAGGTGTAATACGTGCCCTAAATACACAAGGGTACTTGACCACAAGGTTACAAAAGAGGGTGACCTAATACGCAACAACACTTGATCACAAGGTACCATACAACAGAGTGGCCGAAATATGCTGGTGTACTTGGTTACAAGTCTATAAAGTTGGATGTCTTAAGGGTTGACCATAGGCACCACCATTTTGGCTAGAGCGCGAAATCTTAGAGCAATTAGAACTCCTTCAAAATGAAGTGAATACCACTTTAGGGGTGGGATGCAGTTCCCTGGAAAACAAAGAACTGCATCCCATTTTTTAAATTAGCATTCACTTCATTTTGAAGGAGTTTTAATTGCTCTAAGATTTCAAGTTCTAGCCAAAATGCTAGTGCCTATAGCCAACCCTTAAATATGCAGGTGTACTTGGTAACAAGGTACCATATAGCACTTTATATCTATAGACTTCACAATGATGACACAGACATCAGCGTGTTCTTGTATGTCGTCTAAACATAGGTAGGTGGACTTCACACAATACTAAATGACAATGAGGTAGCCTACCATAAAGCAGGATGTCCTAGATATGCAGGTGTACTTGATTATAAGGTACCATGGAGCAGGTTATCTCAATGGACTTGACAATGATGACAGAGAGTTCGTGCAATTATCGCCAAATATTTTAATGGACAGGAGATGCAAAATAACGTTACAACGTAAATGGCGATAATATGCACCTTCAGCAGCAGGGTGTCCTCAATATCCAGGTGTAGGCCTAGGCCTATTCACAATGAATTCCACCAATACTACGCCACTAGTCACCCATTACACAGCTACTACCACATCAGAACCGTATGTACGTATAGCTACATACACGGCATGCACACCGCCAGCAGCCAGCCACACTGAGAAATCATTCATGCATTGGCCATCCGATGCGTTATTTCACGACCACTTCTCTGTCAAAATTCTCAAAAACAGGAGTACATTGCAATGACAATAACACTGCCACTTAGTCATGTACACTACAGTTACAATCAGTGCAACAATTTCGAGAAATCTTTGTTTACACTGTGTCCCTAACCATGAAAGCATAATGTCGTTTTGGCCGAAGTGCACCCGGCCCGCCATCTTCTCGGATTGCAACGACCTCATTCTAACGATGAAATTTCCACTTTAGCCGAGAAAATCTTACGGGATCGCAAGCCAAAAATTACAGCATATTGCTACGTAACGAATCTATGAGATTCATACTACAATATTACATTTCAAATAACAGTTCTCATGGCCAATGACAGTAAGAACATCAAGGGAAATATAGCGATATAAAACCCTCTTACCTTCACACAGCTGACCATGCTGCCAGATAACGGCGTGAGCTGGCGTCGTGCCAATGCGGCACTACTTTCCTTCAATGTGCGCTCCCAAGCTGTTATTTCGTGCAGAAAATGACAATAGAAACACACCAAATAGCTTTAGATCATTTATCGTTTATTACTAACACAATAACACGCATCTTACTCGAACGTACTGAAAGACCTATATCTTCTACCTGGGCTCACCTACCACATATCAATCCGCTTCCTCTGCACAATCCGGGAAAAGTTCAGAATTTAGACAGGTTTCCAAATTCGAACAGTTCAACGTTAAATTATAGAAACTACATCGCATTTCCGAACGTGTCCAATTTCTGACATTTCCCGACGTTTACGTCACTGGAATTTCTGAGGGAATGCCTCGAACCGCGAAATTCAAAACAGCTGGCAATGTGCCAACTTACACTTTTGCCCAATTACTGCCAACTGGTCACATAAATCAAAATTAATCTATTTTATATCAAAACCTGATTGTTATGCAGACCTCTTCAACTTTTTTTCAAGCTTCGAACTCCTGGCATAAAGCGACAAAAAATATTTTTGTAATTTACGCTTTTTGCCCCCTGGTGGGCTGAATTAGAGTCAAACCGGGCTAAATTTTTCTGTCAGCAGCATTTCAAAGGCTATTCTTCCCACTTGTTAAATTTGAAGTGCCTAGGCCTTACGGTTACAAAATGCCCAAAATGTCCACAGATGGATGGATGGATGGATGGCAGGAAGGACAGACGCCACTCGAATAGCTATTTGACTAGCTCTGCTGACTTTCGTCAGCTGAGCTAAAAATGGGATGTGGCGTGTCCCGTACATAACCAAAATTTTCTCCCTTTTTCACCAGTGTATTTTCATGATTGATTGTTGAGCAAATTCATTATAATAATTCCTGAGTATGCCTTTATGACTGTTCTTAGATTTGAAGAAAGAAATGAGTTAAAAACTGTTTATATGTTACCCTGAAAAATCTGTGAAGTTCAAAAAGCATGGATGTCCCGTACATAACCAGATTTCAGAAATATCAACCATCTTAAAGTGAAAATATATAATGTTAAAATTGGGATTAGCACTGTTGTTTTTTGGTCACTTACTGGGTATACCACTAACTTGTAGGTTTGGTAGTATTTTGTTGATATCTGTGAAGCATGGTTGTTTAAAGGCCATATATCAAGGTTTGAAAACATGCTTGATACTCATGAAATATGTTGAGGGTTAAAAAAACAAGATCCCAGACATTAAAAAAATTCTAATAATAAAGTCATTATTTAGTTATTTCAATTTTCAATTTTAAACTATTCGAATTTCCCACCACACACAAATTTAGATTAGTTCCACATGTGGCCGCTAGGGATTTTTTGATGACGTAGATCAGGTCAGTCAGAACAAAGCAAGATGGCTTCCGCATACAGTTCAGAGAGTGAGAGCAGTGAATTTGAGGATGTTTTGGTCGATACAGAAGGATATTTAAACGTTGAGCCGTACATGTTCGAGCCATTTATATCACTAGATCATAATGAGAGTGATCATTCGGACGAAAGTGATTAGAATTTGTGGTTAATCAATTTGCATGGCAGACCTGCCGATATAGCAAAGAAGACATTGATAGACGGTTGCAGATGCATAACATGTATGATTTGTGAACAGACTAATGTTGCACAATATTGTTTCGCCTCGTCAGTGTTGTATCGCCAGTTATGTCATGACGCTGAACTACTACTATTGAAAAGTGACGGTATTATGCACAATCATCTTGACGTGACGATATAATGCCGTGCAACAATGTCAGATGACAATAATCTGTCATTGACAGTGGCTGTCACTGACACTGACCTGTGTCGCTGTCACCTTGCTATGGCTGGAACACAAGAAGACACTATGCGGTATCACAGGCCCCAATAGGGCCTACACATTATGTATAACAACCGACCTCAGCAGCCTCGGGCATTAAATGCAATTGACATGGTTGGAACAGCTGTTTTTAACAAGTGGCATTTAATATTCAGTTGAATGCAGATATCCGGCTTCATGTGATAATCCGTATCGATAAAGTGATCACTGCAAAGTTTGGCCGAAGGCCCAGGCTTCCAACACTCCAAACGTTTGCACTTCCGAATCCACAGCTTCCTCCTCTCTCGTTCAACTGGCTTTGGAAATTCATGAAAATGGGTCCCATCCGTCATTCGATTGTTCTTTGTGCTATCCTTGACACAATTCGGAGCCACACAATACACCATAGTGAATGAAACACATTACTTCCAGGTGTGCATAATTAATTAAGGCCCTCCTGCTTTTATGATTGCATGACATGTACAGATAACCTGATCTACATCACAACTTTTGCTGAACCCGCCGCCTGGCTCTAACAAGCCAGTTGCTAGCCTGATTAGGTAATCAAGTCGTCAAACACATAATTGGCTATATCTTCAAAATGGATGGAGCTAATTGCATTTGGTTTTCTGTATTGTATAAAGTGTTAGGTACACTTTTGAAATCATCTTACAGCAGAAAATGGCAAAAAACCTTGATATATGGCCTTTAAACTCAGAGACAAGTTAAAAACAAGTACTTTTTACTGGTATTTTGCCATGTCCCGTACATAACCAGGGTTCTCCACTAATACATCAGTCCGGGCGCTAAACGCAAGTGAGACCATCACCGCCCGGCCTAAAATCCAGTGCCCGGTCACAAAAAATTGCCGCCCGGTTAAAACATTCCCAACATACAACACCGAAAAGATCGTCGATTACTCTCTTCACTCAGTACTTGTGACCCATAACCCATAAATCACATAACCCAACAGCCAATTATCACGTTCTGTGCCGCGATCATGCGATATGAGCCTTTGAGGAATGCCGACGGACCGATGGTGCCTACTTAGTATGTGGGAAATAAAACCAAGCGCCGCCATTAGATCTGTCAGTCATATGATTCGTGCCTTCCATTGGTTGTTTCTACTGACGTCACCGATCCCAGCCAGACCGCGCGCGTCATTTGCATTCACAGATTACGCTGGCTGAATGAAAGTGATGCCGTGCGCCTTCCTGCGCTCTAAACAAATTTGTTTATTTAAAGCAGACGGGCTGAGTCCCCGGCTCTAAACAAATTTGTTTATTTAAAGCAGACGGTACTACTGCGGATTGACGATAACTGATGGCTTCAAAAATAAGCAACTTCGAAGTGCCATAAAATGTAGACATTAGTAATATATTAAGTCTTTTGAAAATAAATAATTCAAACATCAAACAAGTCGTGTTGTTCTTGAAGTTTCATTTCCTTTTGTTTATTCTTTGGTGGTATGAAGGATTAATGGGATGCATGGTGACTGCACTGAGTAACCCATCCTTCCCGCCATATATAAGTTGATAAAAACAAGTAAAGGATTATTGTTTTGTACTTAGATTTTCACCAATCAGAATATGCATTTGGCGACCAGATGCCGCAGTAAAGGGCCTGGTCTGTATATAAGAAGCCAAGCTGTGTGATCTTCATCCACTCGTAGTTTGGTAATTGTGCAGCATCAATCGATATTTACTCCGTTTTCTTCAATCATGCCCAAAGAGAAGGATATTCGAGGTTTTTTTTCTCAAAAACGAAAAGCCCCCGATTCGCCACCACTAGCTCGGTCTAGTAGTAGCCCTCGATTGACCCAGGTGGACGTGGAAGCTGTGACTGAGCCGGATTCAGAGGATCTGACTTTGGTGGATGATGATCCTGATAGTGATGTAATTGTTGAGCCTAGAGTATGCGTGCCAAGAGTACCCAAAGCAGCTAGGCCAAGTTCTAGTACGCAAGTGACTGCTAATGAGGGTCGGAAAACGGGCAGTCGACATCGGACCACTGGATTTGATTCGAGCTGGCTACGTAAATACAAGTGGCTTGAATATAAAGAAGATAAAGGTAAGCGACAATATTTAGTTTTCCCAAAAAATACAATTTTAAAGATTATTCCGACTCCCGATTGATTGACAAGCACAATTTCTACGCCCTCAACTCGCCCGCTCGAAGCAGCACCACGTGACTGACCCGTCAATATAACAAGGCTATAAATAACCACCAACGATGTGGCGGGAAAAGATCGTCGATAGTTCTAAATCAGGCCTAGTAGTCGCTGTCAGATATTTGAGTGAATCTAATAGGCCTAGTAGACCTACTATATATATTTAGTTAATTCATTTGAAAGATAATTTTCGGGAGAAGACTGCGCATGACATAAAGAAATAGGCTAGGCCTTATAGCCGAAGTTTGCAGGTTTTAAAATAGCGTCCCCCGTCTCTGTTTAATGAAATGTCAATTCGCCAAACACCTGTCCTATTGAAATCAAATTAGCAACCGGCATTAGATTTGGGCCTTTTGTTTGAATATTTCGTTAAAAGTTATAGACAGAACATGTTTTTTTGCAGGAATGTTTTGCAAAATATGCATCCGGCATGGGCAGAATTCGAAGTCTGGGGTGCGCTATTGGACGTCAGTTGCATCCACAGCATACCGGGAGGATAGGTTGAACGACCATGCCAAAGCCGTTCACCACCTGGTAGCTGTTGGACTTGAAGCCCAGCGAGAGGCCAACGCGAAGAGCGGATGGGGTTAAGGCGTCCCTTGCAAAGAGAGTCACGGTAGAGGAGACGGCATTCCTTGGAGCCATGAAGTCAATGTACTGGCTCGTAAAGCAAGACACGGCCTACACAACAAAATACAAGAGTTTGCTGTCGTTGGTTAAGGACCTGGGGTGTAGTTATTTTGAAACGCTAAACGTTGATAAAGTAACTAATTACACCTCAGAGAGCACCATGCATGAAATGGTTATTTTATTGGTAAGTTGAGGAAACGATCAGCTCAGCCTAATTCATATATAATTATACTGAATCACTGGCAGCTCCGAGCATTCGATGACATATGCGTTTTGTTGTTTATTTAAGGCCTACTTCATTCATTGTCTTAATTATGTTAAATTAATATTTCAGGACAAGCAATTAAAGAAGAAAAAATAGAAGCCATCAAAAAGTCAGTTGTGTTTGCCGTCCTGATTGATGAGTCCACCGACATCACCACCATTGAGCAGATGTTGATTTATGCCAAGTATCTGGACCACGCGACCGGAGAGACGAAGATAACTTTACTTGGGACAGAGGAGGTAGGCCTGTCACTCAAAAATAGCTTCCCCGCCGGCAATAATCAATAAACAAAAAAATTGTTTTCTTCAATTGGTGATCTTATATATTTCAGATGAGATCAGTGAACGCAGATAACATCACCAGGAAGTTAGTGGCGTTCCTTGAGGATAATGTCGGCCTCGATGTCAAGAAATTGGCGGGCTTTGGAAGTGACGGGGCCAGTGTTATGGAAGGGAGGAACAATGGTGTCGCAACTCAACTACAGCGTGTAAGTTGTCTCTCAGAATAGATGGGTTAACGTTGTCTCTTAAATTCGTTACTGTCCGTCAAAATTAATAGTGTCTTATCGATGTTTAACGAAGATCCGTTTCTGTTACAGCTTTCACCAATGCTAGCCATGTCCGATATCGGGAAGAAGGTGCCATACATAAAAAAGTTCAATGAACTCCTGCAGATGCTGTTTCAGTTCTATGATGCATCGACGGTACGCTATGCAGGTTTGAGGACAATTCAAGTAAGTCACCACTTTTAGAATTTATTAGGCACTCGTACATTACATTATTATTATGATAAATAATAATCCCAATTTGCCGGTTACTGACGTTGGTATTTTAATGTAGGCTGGCCCTCTACAGAATTAATGATCGTTTTCTTTATTTTCCTCCAGGAGGCAATCGAGGACACAGTGCTCAAACCGAAACGAGCGCTAACAACCAGGTGGAGCTCGCACAAAGATGCCTGCCACACAATGCGCCAGATCCTGGCATCGGTCCTCATCAGTCTGGACAGGGAGGCATCTGAGAGATCTGACCCCAAGGCTATTGGGCTGCTGAAGCTGGCATCTGCCTGGAGATTCGTTGCCACGTTGCAGACGATGTGCGACATTCTCCCAAAGATTTGGGACCTGTCGTTACGTTTTCAGGTGAGCAGACATGACTGTAATCTGTAACGTTTAGGCCCCCGGGCAGCAGTAGATCACTAATTATATATACTGCACTGAAGTGGATGCGTCAATCTACCCTTCTGTTTTTCAGAAAAGAGACATCTCCTTCACCGACATTGGTGAAAAGATAGAGGAGACTGTCGGCCAGCTCGAGACGGCCCTTGCTGTACCGGGGAAGTACACCAAGGAGATCATGGAGATGACACAGCGTTTGCAGGAGGCAACGGATGTCAACCTTACGCATCCCATGTCGATGGAGGACTATATGAAGCAGGTAAGTTCAGGAACTAAATGAAATGCTTTGCAAGAAGGGTTTTTGATTCTATAAACCGGCTCCGTCCTACCACTAAATTGGGATGTTCAAAGCAGATCCTTTTCTATAAAATATTAATAAATATTCTTTCAGATTCATGATCCATTCATAAAGGCAATAATCGAAAACATCAAGGAAAGCTTCCCCCAGGCGGATTTGATAGATAAACTCCGAATATTCGACTGTGACCCTAAACGACATCCAAGGTTACATCCCGTCACCATCCTTAAGGCTGAACAAACAAACTTCGGGGAATACGAACTACAGGTAAGTGACTCAAATTTGATCCTATCTATCTCAGAATAATAGTTTTCTTAAGGCCGTTACCTTAGTCAGAGTTACGTTTTTATTTCAGGAGTTAATCAACCAGTATGAGGAGTGCCTTCATTTATCAGCAGAAGACACACAAAGCGAATGGCTCAACCTCCGAACTCAAATGGTTTTGAGACCCGACCTATACGGAGCCCTACCAGAAACACTGAAGATTCTGGCTAAATCAGAAGTGTACCCCAACTTGGCTAAAGTAGCGGCTGCTGCTCTCATCATTCCAGCTTCTACAGCAGGTATAATACCTATGATTACATGCATTTTGAATGACCGCTCTAATTATATTCTAATTCCTTAATAATTGCAAAGGCCTACGACTAGATTAAATCTTAGATTTAACGCATTTTAATTAGTGATCTACTGTTGCCTATGACTAGAAGCATTTTACTTTATTCTTCAGACTGCGAAAGAGGGTTCAGCAAACTTAAGCTAATTAAGAACAGATTGCGGAACCGAATGCACCAGGACACACTCAATGCTTTGCTGATGGCAAGCATTGAAGGGCCAGCAGTGGATAAGTTCCATTACGCCAAGGCCTGTCAACTTTGGGGTAATCTTCGCAACAGGAAGATCAACATCAACTTTGACAAGCTATTGGCAGCACCGCCGTTAGAAGATGATGATGAGGAACTTGATGACAGCCTCGCCTTCGCAACCAGCTAGAAGCACAATGACATAGCACTGCCAATCGCTTGCTCACTGTGTGTTTACCCAGGCCTCTCCACTTCTTTCTAATACAAATTGTATGTACCGTATTTTCCGGTGTATGACCCGCGGCTTTTTGCCCTCAAAAAGCCCCAAAAAGGGGGGGTGCGGGTGATACAAAGGTGCGGGTCTTACTTGGAATATGAGAGGTATAAGCACCATCCCCGAAGAAAAAAAAGAGAGACCAAAATGATGCTTTGAGAAGGATTTTGGGCAGAGGTTTTCATCAAGACCCATGTCAACATTCGCCATGATCGCATAGTTCCCGATGTCTCTGTTAGGGGAAAATCACCTTTTCGGGGGGGTCGTCTCATACGTGATGGAATAGTGATGGTAGGTATCTACGTCATAAAATTTTGTTATACATCTACATGTACTGGTATATTTTTCAGACTCTACATGGTGAAGGCGTGGTCGGTGAACATCACAATCATTAAAACGCCAATTCCTTTTCTATTTCCATGTACTTATTATGAAAATGAAATAAACCATGCATTTGATGTCTTGCGACTTATTCTTTAGGAGCTCCCAGAACGTACAGTTTGGTGGCCCTGATCCTTCTGAGGGGGAGAAAAATCTCTGCAATTTGGGAGAACAAATAATCCAATCAAAACTAATGTAACATGGGTCAACTCAAATTCCAATTAGCATCAACAAATTTTAGTGGATAAGCACTAATTAAGCCAAGCTACATTTATGCAAATTTTTGTCCTCACAAAAATCGACATCAGGATCCAATTAACGGGTATAAATACCTGGGCCTTTTTCACAATTCATCATAATTAGTCACAGCACTCAACGAACGTATCATCACTCATCAAGAACGAATCATCAGTACCGGTATGCCTCCAGTGAAGAAAAGACTCAAGAGCTACGATGCTGCCTTCAAGCTTAAAGCCATACAGTTTGCCAAGGAACACGGGAACCGCGCAGCTGGAAGAGAACACGGCATTGACGAATCATTGGTACGGGCTTGGCGAAAGCAAGAAGATCGACTCAAGCAGACGAAGAAGACAAGAAAAGCGTTCAGGGGAAATCAAGCAAGGTGGCCCAATCTTGAAGAAAGAGTTGAAGCCTGGGTCAACGAGCAGCGGGCAGCAGGCAGGGGCATATCAACAGTCAGCATCCGTCTTAAGGCCAAGACATACGCAAAAGAAATGAAGATCAATGAGTTTCAAGGCGGCCCGTCTTGGTGCTTTAGATTTATGAGAAGAAAAGAACTGTCAATCCGAACCAGAACAACAATGTGCCAGAAGCTTCCTGATGACTGGCAAGAGAGTTAGACACCTTCCGAGACTACACCAGAGACAAGATAACGTCTTTCAAGATCAACCTTGACCAGGTCGTCAACATGGATGAGGTGCCACTCACTTTCGACATCCCGATGACCCGCACAGTTGACCGAGTTGGCGAGAAGACAATCCCCATCAAGACTACCGGCCACGAGAAGTCCAGCTTTACGGTTGTCCTGGCATGCACGGCGTCCGGAAAGAAGCTCCCCCCGATGATGATTTTCAAGAGGAAGACGATCCCAAAGGAGAAGTTCCCGACTGGTGTCATCATCCGAGCAAATCCAAAGGGCTGGATGAGCGAAGACGTTATGAATGATTGGCTGGATGCAGCATACGTCAAGCGTCCAAACGGGTTCTTCCATCGTCAACCATCGATACTTGTACTGGATTCGATGACGGCCCACAAGACCGAATCCGTTAAAGCTCATCTGACAAAAATAAACTCTAAAATCGGCATCATTCCCGGCGGCCTGACCAAACTTCTGCAGCCTCTCGACATTTCTGTAAACAAGGCGTTCAAAGACCGGCTTCGTATGGAATGGGAAACGTGGATGGTTGACGGGGAGCACACGTTTACCAAGACAGGACGGCAGCGTCGGGCCACGTACGCACTTGTAGCAGAGTGGGTAAAGAAATCGTGGCTGAGCATCAGTGTTGCAACCATCAAGAACGGCTTTCGAAAGTCTGGAATGTGCCCTACCGACAGTCCGCTCTACGACGTACAGCCTAGTGAAGACTCTGGAGACGATACAGATTCAGAGGATACGTTGATGGAGACAGATACGATGTCAAAGGCAGAATTCGACGAACTGTTTCAGGACCTCTTTCACGATGACACAGAAGATGAGGACTTTGATGGGTTTGAAAGTGAGGACTATGAATAAATCTGACTAGTGCCCAGTATAGATAGGACGATGACTGTGCTTTCCATGTGCTGGTATTTAGGACATTGTACTCGCTAGGTTAATATTACTACAGAACACTCCACAATTGGACTTGTATTGTAATTTAGTAACGTACATATCATTCTCTGGCTTGCTAATTGGTGATTATTATCATGGGAATACCATTGTGATTCGTATGCAGCCGTTTTACATCTGCATATGCCTCATACAGGTGTTGTTATAGGGATCCACTTGTTCAGTTTTTAGGTGACACTTGACAATTGTTCTTTTTGTTTGCTAATTACCCGTAGTGTGAATTGATCATTAATTACGGTATTACGGTATTTGAAGAAGTTGTCAATGCATTGTCAATGTACCGGTACCATGTTTCAGCATGGGAGTGACCGACTTAATACTGAATAAAATAAGTTTATGTGGATAATTTGAATCTTTTTCCTTTCCTCCCAGCGATGTAACGAGGTCAAATCCAGCCTTGGAAATAACAAGTGAGACACTTGGGGTGGAACTAACTTTATTGACAAAACACCCCTCCCGATCCCCACACCGATTGACTGCATATCAAATAGCAGGCCTTTGAACTTGTAGGTACTTGTACCTAACCAGCTAAATGGCCTGATATTTTCAGGATGTCTCTGTAAATAGCAAGCATAAGTCCCCTTCAAGCCCAAATCTGCACGTAACATGCAGGAACTTCCCTGAAAGTAAAGGAAAACACATTAGAATGAGTATTGAGGCAGCCCCTCAAAATAAGCCTCGGCCATGGCGGAATTGATCCACTATGGTCTACTATGAACAACGAACATGGCGGCACTTGGCTGTCAACATCGATTCATGGCTTATCATTTTTGGAATATGCGGTGCTTAGAGCGGTGCGGGTCATAATCAGGTGCGGGTCTTGCGTGGTTTTAGATCGTGGTCGAAGGGGGTGCGGGTCATAGGGCAGTGCGGGGGTTAATGCGGAAAATACGGTATCTGAAATAAACTAAAATAAATATTAGAAAGAGATAAATTAAACATAGTAATAGTCTTCGCTTTTTTCAATTTTCTTCGTTACTTACGATAACCACATGGCCGTGCTAAAAATAGGCCCGCAACTACTAGTTGTCAAGGCCAGAAAAGTTCACACGACCCGTAATTCCTTTTTTAATGTTCGGTAAACTGTAAGAAAACCATTTATTTGTTAATCATTAACAGGTATAATGTACAGGTATTGGCTAAGAAAAAACTGAACAGAATATAATTTGAGAAAAACAAGTTTAAATAACTCACCAATTCGTGGCTAGTTTACTGGGTAAAAAATACACCGCTCCAAGGGCATGGCAGAAGACTAACTAAAACAGGTTCCCTCATGTGCACCCACAGCTCAGGCCCGGGTTAATTATATAAGCTATCTCATTAGGCCTACTATTATTACAGCAAGTCAGAAACTCCACAAGGGCCTGAGCCATAACTGCAACAAAAGGGGACCAAATGTAAAATAAAAAGTAACTTGAATAAAAATTGAATGAAAACCTTCACAGCCACCCCCCTGACAGCGTTGTCTGACAACGGTGTCTGAACAACTCCAAACGTTAAGTACTTCAAACTTATATACATACCGGTATTAAACTATATACAACACGTGTTTATCATATGATTACTGTTTGACATTCTATAATTCAAACAATATTATCCTGTTCTACCAATCAAACTATCATTTAGAACAGTGTTACATGTAACACCAACATTTGATGAAACTTTCTAAATCTTTGTCTTCGCTTGTTCAAGGAGACATAGCCTTGCTACAGGTCGCATCAAAATTCCATCTTTTGTTTTCACTTTCACAACTCTAACTCGTCCATCTGCGCTAGGACAGATTTCAACAACTCTGGCAAGGGGCCAATTTCCACGAGGTTCATTATTGTCATTTAGCATAACTACATCGTCAACACTGAGGTTGGGAACATCATCAGTCCACTTTGGAGTAATAGTCAATGTAGGCAGGTATTCTTTTTTCCAACGACGCCAAAAATGGTCTAAGAGAACTTGTGTTTGGCGCCATCTTTTTCTACTACACATATCTGAATCTGAGGACTCCACAATTTGTGAAGTGTTGTTTGGAATGCCAAGTAAGAAGTGGGCAGGAGTTAAGGGTTCCAAATCATCAGGACTAGAACTAACATGAGTCAAGGGACGGCTATTCAAAATAGCCTCAACTTCACAAAGAAACGTGTGGAGGGTATCTTCAAAGACACAGTGATTTGTCAGGACAGCATCAAGCGAACGCTTGACTGAGCGTACTAATCGCTCCCATACGCCACCCATATGTGGCGCCTTTGGTGGAATGAAATGCCACTCAATACTTCTTTCTGCGAGACTCTTGTGGACTTTGTCCGAATCAATACTAGCTATTGCCTCCTTAAGCTCCCTGTTTGCTCCTACGAAGTTTGTACCGTTGTCGCTATAGATATGCCTCGGTGAGCCACGACGAGCGATGAACCTTCTAAGTGCTAAAATGAATGCATCAGCATTCAGTGAGGATGCTAATTCTAGGTGGACAGCACGAACTGACAAACTAGTGAGGAGACAAACCCAACGTTTCTCTCGACCACGGCTCCGCTTCACCATGATTGGTCCAAAGTAATCACAACCTGTATTATACCAGACAGAATTCATTTCAAAGCGAGCCAACGGAAGCTGAGCCATCTTTGGAACCCTAGATATTATGCAACGCCTATGACAGATGCGACAAGCCTGAATTACACTTTTCAAACGTGCACGAGCGCGCGTGATCCAGTATGTTTCGCGTAACCTAGCAATAGTGTGCTCAGCGCCTGCGTGATTTACGCCAATGTGTATTTTCAGAATCAACAAAGTGGCTATTGGATGCTTGCCAGGGACAATGATTTGATGCTTACTTTCATATGGAAAGGGAGCATTGGTCAAGCGACCACCGATCCTCAGAACACCATCAACCATTATCGGAGTCAGTGATTTCAACGAACTGTCACGTGGTAATTCTTTACCCGTGGAGAGTGCCGAAATTTCATTTTCATAGTATTCGGACTGTGCACATTTGATCCAATAAGTTGTCGCTGCCTCTAGTTCAGAAACTACCAAATTACCACTGCGACGAACTTGGTTTCTCAAATTATGACAAAAGCGCATGCACCAAGCAGTCACACGCAACAATCGAGGCAAGTTTGAGAAGCTGGATACATCAGCAAGAGGAGTCTCGTGAACAACCAGAGAGACAGAGACTTGCTTCAATTCACTGTCATTCGATTCCAACACGGGAACATACAGCTGTTCCGGCCACTCATTTAACCAAAGAAACTCTGGACCACGAAACCAACGGTGATCAACACTCAAGTGATGCAACTGAAGACCTCTTGAACAATCATCAGCTGGGTTCAAGACACCCGGTACAAACCGCCATTGAGTTTTTTCTGATTTGGATCTTATCTCAGACACGCGGTTTGCAACAAATGTCCTGAGCCTTTTGGATTCACTGTAAATGTATTGAAGCACAATTAATGAATCTGTCCAAAGGAACGAACTTCTGATATCAAGATCCAGCTCTCTCAGAACGGTTTCATGCAACCTCACAGCCAACACAGCACCTTGGAGTTCAAGACGTGGCAACGTAAGACATCGGTCCTTCAGAGGAGCAACCTTAGTTTTTGACATGACAAGAGATCCGTACAATTCACCACTTTCTGATGATACAAACAAGTATGAGCAGGCCGCGAACGCAGACTCAGACGCATCACAGAAGGTATGCAACACGAACGTTTCCGGTACAAACTCACATGGCCAGTAACATCGAGGGATATGAAGACCCGGGAGCTCACTTAGCTCTTCACACCATCGGGTCCAATCACTGGAGTCCGCATCACTTACAATGTCATCCCAACCGTAACCTTTCTCCCAGAGACTCTTCATTATCAACTTTGCCCTGAGAACGAACGGTGACAACAAGCCCAAAGGGTCAAATACGGAACTGATTTTGCTCATGATTCCTCGTTTGGTGCAGACATTTTGAATCACAATTGACTCGAAGCAAAACACATCCGATTTCATATCACAATTGATACCAAGTGTTCTGCGAGAGTGCGTACCATCCAGGTTCAAATCTACAACCGTTGAGATTCCCAGGCTATCATCCAGATCTTTCAAAGCGCTCAAAATTTCTGGACAATTTGAAGCCCAAGCTGTCAATTTGAAACCACCTGAAGCAGTGATCTTAATTAGCTCCACAACAAGATCAATAGCTTCTTCAATTGTACACTTGTACAAAGCTTTCAGCATGTCATCAACATAGAAGTTGTGCAACACAGTATCAATCACCAAGGGACTAAACTTATCGATGTGGTCCAACGCACAGCGGCGCAAGCAGTAATTGGCGCAGCATGGAGATGATTTTGCACCGAATATGTGCACGACCATTTGGTATACATCAGGAGGATCATCACTTTCTAAGTCATCTTTCCAAAGAAACCTGAGAGCATCCCTGTCATCTTTGGGAACCAAGACCATGTGAAACATACTTTCTACATCGGCGGAGATTGCTATGGGACCACATCTAAATCTCATCAAAATTCCGATCAAATTATTTAGCAGATCAGGACCCACTAACAAGTGATCGTTCAAACTAGAACCTGCATACACAGCAGCAGCATCGAACACTACTCTCAATTTGTCAGGCTTTTTTGGATTGACAACTCCATGGTGTGGCAAGTAATGTGTACGGTCACTCGATTGACTAACCTCTTCCGGGGATAGTTTACGTGCAAAGCCCTTAGAAATATACTTATTGATCACATCTCTATACTTGTCGCGAAAAGTAGGGTTGTTGTTCAGTTTACGTTGCAATTGTTCAAAGCAGCGCTCTGCTTGTGGCTTATTATCTACAAGATCCGGAGGTTTCGACCATAACATGCTGACTTCATAATGACCGTTCTCTGTAATACGTGTTGTTGTGTCAAGCGTGTCCTGTGCTCTTTTATCTTCCATTGAATAGGGGACATCTGTTGCATCGAGAGTACCAAAGCTTTCGGTTTTCCAGAACCGTTCAACACTCTGTTCCAAGTCGGTGATCTTGTTGATCAGAAAGTTGTTGACACTCACATCATGTTCATTACCAGAACTATCAGGTTGAGTACGATCCACACCCATTACAGTCCATCCCAAGGGGGTATGTACGGCGATTGGCAGATCTACAGGGCCTTCCCGAACTTCTAGTTGTGTGTGGGCCTTGGTAACATTAACCCCTATCAAAACCTTTATGTCTAGCGAGTCAGGCGCATGTTCCAAGTTCAAATGTTGTACATGTGGCCAGGATGAGAAATCTGCATTGTTACCAGCATGAACCGAAAGACTAAAAGGCTCACTGAAAGTCCACGCTTCTTTTACTCTAATTAGTGGTTTGGAATCATTTTTGGGATCACTCAACCAAAACGATAGACACTTGGACTGTTGTTCTGATAGCTTGCCACCAACGCCACACACGCGTAACTTTGATGAGGGACCTTTCAAACCAATACTTTTTGCAAAATCTTCTTGTATGAGTGTAGCCTGACTACCACTATCAAGTAACCCGTATGTATCAACGACCTGTCCACTGGGAGTGTGAATTCGCACCGGCAATGTCTGTAGATATACCACTGATTTTCCTTTCTTCATGAAACCAACACCAACGGAATGGACGTCTGGCTTGCTTCCCTCCTTTGGCACGCCTGCTATAGTGTGATCTGATGAGAAACTACTTTGAGCCAGCTTAGGAGCCAAAAAAGCTTCATGAAGGATGGTAGCATGCGATTTGCCGCAATCTTTCACTTTGCATCTTATCTTGAGGAAACATCCACTAGACCTGTGGGTAGTTTTGGTACACAGAAAACATCTGCCCTTTTCCTTAAACCAGGCTAGACGCTCACTTGGCGTTTTACGGGAAAATTTAGCGCATGAGTCCAGCCAATGTTCACCATTGCAAAAGACACAGTATTTCTTAACCTGGGTATAGGGTGTAGTCAATGTGGTTACCGTTTTCTTCACCTCATGTCCCTTCTTAGACTTGTCAATACTCTGATAACACAGCGGATTTGACGACAACGATGTAAAACGCAAAGCATTCTCTTTAGACTTCAGCCATTGATAGAACAACTCAACTGTTGGGTTTCCTTCGCCCTTCTTAACTACCCAATTCCCCCACGATTCTTGCATACTGTCCGGAATTTTGGAAGTCAAATCACACAGGAGACCTTTAGCTTGTAAATCTGCTTCGTAGCCCATGGCTTTAAACATTTGAATCAACTGAGACACATTTGTGAAAAAAGTACCCAAATCGCAAATACCGCGTAACTTCGGCCACTGGCGTACCTTTCTAATGAAGCCATCAATTACCAGTGCTGGGTTACCATATCTATCCCTAAGTTCAGTCATTGCTTTGGGGTAATCCTTAGCGTCCAGTAACAGACCAAATACCTTGCTGCGTGGCTCCTGGCCTAAATACGTTTTAAGATAGCCTAACCTTTGCCCGTCAGTCAATGCGGGATTATCATGAATGAGGTTTTTGAATGACAGAAACCACTCAGGCCAGTCAGCCGGTTTACCACTAAAAACTTCTATCTTAAACTCAGGCAAACCTGGACCGTAGTGAACAAAAAACGGAGGATTCTGAACATTTGACTGAAAAGGCGCAGGTGGTTTATACACCTCCTGCTGTTCATGATTAGATCTACAATTATTTTCATGATGAGGATCCTGGATCCAAGAATCAACTTTAGTAGCAGATCTTAGTACAGGTGGTTGCACTTTCGCATCAGCTTTATAAACATTTTCATGCAACTCGAAACATTCGTCTATAGTCATCATAGACACACTATCAGATTTTGAATTCAGTTCAAGTTCCTTCAGGTCATAACTAGCACGCGCGGTTTCTAGACGTTTCTGAATATTCAATTTGCGTGTTTCAAGTTCAATCTGTTCTGTCTCCAGTTCAGCACATTTTGTCTCATAACGAAGGCGCAGCTCAGCTTTCTTTAATTCAACGGAATTACATGTAGTTCGTTCACTGGATGACGAGTGTTCACGGGGTTGACTACCATCAGGAACTGCCAGTGTGTCAGGTTCGTCAAATTCATTGTCTATTTGTATACGGACGTCCTTCTTAGGGGTTTCGAGGACCTTCCAGGCGGTATCAAGGGCCTTAGCTGTTGGGCGTATCTGACGACCATACCGAGTTTTATGAGTAGCCATGTGTACTATTTAAAACTACTCACCTGCCACGCCCTGCACTGAAGCTTGAGGAGCGGTGTCCGTATTTGGTACCAACTGGTTTCCTAATACTAGGAATTGTTTACTGTAGCCGTCAAGGCCAGAAAAGTTCACACGACCCGTAATTCCTTTTTTAATGTTCGGTAAACTGTAAGAAAACCATTTATTTGTTAATCATTAACAGGTATAATGTACAGGTATTGGCTAAGAAAAAACTGAACAGAATATAATTTGAGAAAAACAAGTTTAAATAACTCACCAATTCGTGGCTAGTTTACTGGGTAAAAAATACACCGCTCCAAGGGCATGGCAGAAGACTAACTAAAACAGGTTCCCTCATGTGCACCCACAGCTCAGGCCCGGGTTAATTATATAAGCTATCTCATTAGGCCTACTATTATTACAGCAAGTCAGAAACTCCACAAGGGCCTGAGCCATAACTGCAACAAAAGGGGACCAAATGTAAAATATAAAAAAGGTAACTTAAAGAAAAAGTAACTTGAATAAAAATTGAATGAAAACCTTCACAAGGCTGCGGGAGGTCAATGCATTTGATAGAACAGCTTGCTTCATTCATCCAATGTATGCGGAGTGGTAATTCTATTTTTAGCCATGTTAGCTGGTCTGCGCAATAGACGGAATGGACAATTGATATCTCGCTACAGAACTTGTGCATGTGTGTGAAGGCGGGAGCTTGTAATGTGGTGTCGGGGATTACTTTTTTGCTGGACTGGACTTGTAAATAGATTACGATTATAGGACCTAGGTCTATTCACGAGGTCATATGGATGCAAAAGCAAGTAATCAGGTAATCTTCTGGCCGTTATCATCCCCCTACCTCCCTTGCAAGAATAATACCATATTAAAGCAGTTTTTGCGGAATTTCGCCGGCCACGCGGCCGGTACATTACTGGTTTGTTTTGCGCCCGGGTTTTGCGGTGTCGTCACAAATGTTCGTGTAAGAAATGGCGTTCTTGAAGCGCATTTAAAACGGCATATGAAGCACTCAGGTGCCAGGAAATCGCATCTAAGCGGTTTCAAGTAAAAAAATTTTCTGGGGGAGACTCCCCCAGACCCCCCGTTCGGTGGCGCGTCTACGGCGCGCACGTCGGGCTGTGCCCGACGGCTTACACAGTATTCCTTAAGTTTTAATGATGGGCTAGCGCCCGGTCTGTTTCAGACCTAGTGGAGAACCCTGATAACCACTATAAGATTCTCCACATTTCCTTGCTGTTTAGATGAAGATGTTTTACTTTTCTGATAAGTTATATAAGAGAAAGAAAAAATAACAAAAACATTCATGCCAGTGGTATACATTGAACATGTACCAGGCATAATAAGAATGCACTGTCCCGTACATAACTTGGATGTGAGGAAAGTTATGTACGGGACATATTAACTGTTCTTTCAAATGCTGCTAACCTTTCAAGAAATTCTCATAAGTTGTGTTTTTAAATAGTAGTATGTGTCATAGAGAACAAAACTTCATCTTAATTGGACAGTTTATGTAACTCAGTTTTTTTCAGATTTCGTGGAAAAAAAGGAACCATTCATGAAATTTCCGATATTCCGCCACATACCATAACTAAGTTTCAATAGGTATAATAGGTTAATGTGGCCTCATTTCAAAGCTTTGTTAGTAAACTATCAAATTCATTCAAATTATGCAAGATGCTGCAATTTGTATACTGACTTCTCACCTCTGACAATTTATCATAGCATTGGTGGCCCTGTCCCGTACATAACCATGATGTAAAATGATAATTAGCTGCTGTTTATACAATTTTTCTCAATTTTTTCTCTCGTATTTTGCCAGTATTTCTTTACGTGTGATAGATATAAATGTTTAGATCTTAAAATAACATTTAAGTTCTGTTTCAAAGACTTTTACATGTTTTTAAAACCCTTTCCAAGTAGGCTTAGGCAACCCTATGCATTAACACCATACATGCGTGTGACCATGTGAACCGTAACGAAATCATAGTCACACAAATACGCCAAATTCACCATATAAACCTTGCTAACATCCCTAATTATTAATACCATGTTGTTCCTCATACCTTTATTAAATAAATACATCATTTTGATGGAATGTCTTTGCATTTTTATTCCACAATCGCGACTTGAAACCATGCCAAAACCACAGAAATCAGCGGAACGGCCGCTCTTTTAGGATAAATTACAGCCAAACGGTGAGTAATCCTTACAGCTAACCCCCCCAGAATGACAAAGCAATCTATGCAGAGGACGAATATGAAATTCAATTGAAATAGACCCAATAATAAGCCGCCGCCGAGGGAAATTCCATGACACCCCGCGTAATTTTTCTATGACTCAAATGCAGTGTTGTGGCGATCTCGTCTCCAGCCATTCACAGTCGCTACGCAACACATTTTGTGATGGCGTAACGCGATTAAGGTCCTGCGGGCGAGATTGGCACTGGGCTGTTTTCTTCCCCAAATTGATAAATCGTAGTTCTTCCGTATATCGACGTATTTATGAGGAATTTTCTTGACAAAAACAAAGTGTAGATTAATGGAAGTAGACCAGATGAAAAATATTATTAATATCAATCCCAGTTAGGGCGTAAGTGCCGTTTGATATTTTTTGGTGCGGTGGGAGGGAAACAATTGATGCGAGCAGCCGTTCCTACGTAAAATAGATAAGAAAAGCTGGTCCCATTTATTGTTTGTACCCCCTCCGATTTATTTTATTGACAGTAGATTTGAATTGTGAAGTCATATTCAGTTCTTTATTGGCATTTTTTATTAACCCTCTATGTACCAGGATGTCTGAAATTTAATTCAACTGTCTTTTCAACAAATATGTCAATGAGAAGGCAACAGGAAAGTTGTTTGAGTCAAGTAATCGTACACAAAGTATTGCAATAATGTGGTGCTTGCAATGATATTGAATTTAACCCTTCCATCCATGCTAGTAGACCACTCACTCATCCGCTGCTAATTTATTTATTCTGACTTCTGCTCTCTCTGTTTCAGCAAAATGTACCGTTAGATTTCTTCACAAGGAAGGATGGGTTCAAGTATTCTACGGAAACACCAATGTCCTCTGGTCGTTTAAATACCCCGTTTTTCCAGTTCGTCGAATTTATTTTGGAGTTCGGTGAGCCAATCGCGGGAATACTGAGGAAGTCTGCCTTTGCGCTGGGGAGGTTGGACAGGACCCATGTTTACCTTGGCTTCGAATGGGCCAGAGGCGCCGTTATAGCCAGTAAACATGGGGTTGAAAACATCGTCATACTCGTCTAAGGCGGCGCGGAATTTTGACCTGATGTCTGAGGAGAGTATGTTGTCTGGGTCAAGCTGTACACTAGCACTGTGTTTTTCAGTTTGTACAGGTTGTGGTTGGTTAGTCTTGAGATTGTGATATTTTGGGTCGACTTCCGGGACAATTACGGGGCGGATTTGACAAAAGTGTTCGTTACGCTTGACCACTTGTGGTTCTGCGGTTAGGTTTGGAATGCGAATCTTTCCGGCGACGCTAGTTATGATGCGAGGGGGCGGCCAAATCTCCCCTTGTAAATCGGTTGCCTGTCCGTGGGGTTCAAGTGCGTATTCAGAATCTTTAGGAATGCTTTCTGGGATGTCAACTTCCATGAATTCACCAGGCCAAACGGTGGTTGTTGTGGGTGGCGCGCGGATAATTTGGGCTAGGCGTACTGCGTGTCGACTAGATGACCTACTTAGAGAGCCATAAACGAACGTGGTACCGTCACTGAGTATGACTTCATGTTTTGCGGGAAGGATTGTTATATAATTGTATTCCATGAAAGGAGTTCCCGCGAGCACTTCTACATCAAGGTTCTCAACAACTAGTCCTTCAAAATATAGTTCGTGTTTATCACGCACAAAAGTCAGCGTTGTCTCACCTGCAATTGTTAAAGGTGAGGAACCATCGGCTTGATGAGCCGACTGAGAACTTTTACGAATGTCCGCGCCAAGGCGTTTGGCTGTTGAGAGTCTAATCATGTTGCCTGTAGCTCCACTGTCGACGACGATGCGTGTCGCATGATGAAAGACAAACGTGTCAATGTATGGAGATTGACGAACTTGAACACGGCTTACTGCTGGGATTCGACTTTCAGCGGCAGTGTGATTGATTTCGATATTGTCACTGTCACTGTCACTTTCTGAACCATTGTCATGTATACCGGTTATTTGGCGAGATTTGAGCATGAATTTGCGATCAGAGTCGGGCAGGTACACACATTCACTGAGAAAATGACTCTGACCTGGGCGGTTCGCTTCCTTGCACAAAGGACACTGCTTTTCACGTCGTGTTGTTTTGAATCCTGATCGCTTGGAAACGGGTTTCGTTCTTGAGTGTTGGTAGGCTGCGGCGCGCATGACCTTGGCTCCTTCATTGGTGTGAATTTCATCAAGCAGAGATGCGAGAGCTTGCGATATCTCCGGCTTGATGGATGCTAGTGTTCGTGTACGGAGCTCGGTTCCGTACCGTTGCTTTACCAGTTTAGGAAGGTCAACGTGAATGAGACGGAGCCACGTGAGAGTGATGACGTTTTCCAGAGATGGCGACAGTTCTTCGTCGTCTCCGAGTTGTTCATCGTGATGTGAAAGGCCGTTTGCCTTCAGCAGGTTATCCTCCGTGAATGCCATGAGGCGTTGGTACAAATCCTCTGGGCGTTCGTCTGGTTCAAGGTGAATGTCCGAGAAGTCAATAAAATGTGCTCCGGTTGTTTGAAAACCGAAGTGAAGCCTGATGGTTTGCCAAATACTGTCTATTGATACAGAGTTCTTAACTATCGTATTACGTGATATGATGGGGCAATAATTGGCAATTTGTCCTAGCATCAGTTCGAGATAATTTACTTTTTGTTGCCCTGTGAGGCGTTTGGCTTCGGGTACGGTGTTCGGATCATCCTCGAATCCTCGCAGGGGCGCGGCTCGAGTTTTCTTTCCCCAGGTGACTCCATCGGCCAGAAATGGAGCAAAGTTTCTGTCTAGGGAAAGGGTGTATAGGAGGTTTTGACGCCAGTTCTCAAAGGAGTTTATTGTCTCAGTCTTTGAGAGGCACCATTGTTTCGGTGCACGTTGCATTGTTCAAAAGTTTATACGTACTGTTTTTTCCTTCCTTGGGTTTGTGTAGGACGTTTTCCTTTTCCGCTCCTTTATTAACGTTAGAGGCGATATTCCGGTTCGAATGAAAGCTGCCACCACGCCAGTATGGGTAAGAGACGAAACACAAACTCCGGAGATAAACACACGTATAATATTATTGTCAACACACAGCTCTCACACGGCTAGTACACAGTTGAACTCCTGGTCATATAAAAAACATATATACATACAACAAAGGAGCATAACAATACTATGGCAATACAATAGTATGGCGCTGGCATTTCGTGGAGGAACTCTTGGAACGTATGTTCCCATTGATTGGATTTGGTTGTGTTAAATTTCGGAGTAGTTTTGACAGATGTATACGTGAAATTAGTCGACTGGATCTTGATGTCGAGGATTTGAATGAAATTCTAAGTAGGCCTGCAATCAACGATACCCCATTAGAACACTTGGGAATTGGTTTGAAGTACAGTGACCTACTAGGTGACCCGAGTGAACTAGAGAAAAGTATTGCTGAACTTGGTTTGTTTAGTACTGGTTTTGGTGTCACCAATGAACTTGTTGTGAAACTTGAAAGATTTCGAGTTGCTGAAGGCATCTGTAGGAATAAGACTATTGAATGGCTGGGTTGTTTCAGGGTGCAGGGCACTTGTTCTCTAAAAAAGGCCTACAAAACCATTGACAGTGTGCTCGCTCAATACTCTCGGCTCATAAAATCGAGGAATAAATCGGAGGCATGTCGAGACAAATTCTTGCAGTGTTGTGAACAGATTTTTGGTTTACCATCGGCTGGCAATGGTAATGGCAGTATCCCTGGTACAGATGATCTCCCCGCCGAAGATGAACAAGCACCTGAAAAAGAAGAAGACATCAGTGTTACTGTTAACCTTGATGATGTTTATCCAAATGCAGTGATAGGAGATGAACCATGTGAAGCAGGGAGTGGGATCACAAGTCCGAAGACATCATTGGGGTCAGCACTAAGGAAAGCCGAAGGACAATTGGAGGAAAAGCAGAAGGAAACTGATGAACTCAAATTTAGATTGCATGTGTTGAGGGATGAGATGGTGAACAAAAAAGACATTGAGCTAAGGCTAGAAAGGTGTGAGGCCTAATCAGATGAGTGTAGATTAGAACTTTTGTCAACCCAAAACAGACTATCAACTTGTCGAACACAATTGACAGATGCTAAAACTGCTCCGTTATACAAGCGACTTAAAAGGAAGGAGGCCCAGTTTCTAAAATACGAAGCCTTCTATCAAAGAAGCAATGGTGATAAGGTTTCTGAGGAAATTACAGCACTAAAAAGAACTGTCAAAAATTTACAAACTCGGATATCAAATCAGAGGAAGGACATAATTGACTTGAGGCAAAAACGGCAGAAACTCAATGAGACCATTTCCAATTTAAGACATGAATGTGATCAATATGCTATTGAAGTTGAAGTTTGAGGGAAGGTTTCCAGTTGAAAACCAAGCAGGAAGGATCCTCGCGATATAGTGATGACATGGTGAAATGTGTTATACGGTTGATTGGAGAAGTAGGAGTGCCAGCCAATAGGTGTTCTGAAACCATTAAGTGCGTCTCAGAGAGTTTATTTGGAGTCAAGTTGATGGATAAGCAGT
Source organism: Lineus longissimus (assembly GCF_910592395.1). Classification (NCBI taxonomy): domain Eukaryota; kingdom Metazoa; phylum Nemertea; class Pilidiophora; order Heteronemertea; family Lineidae; genus Lineus; species Lineus longissimus. Next base: position 7,347,676 of record NC_088313.1, on the reverse strand, counting down.
TACCAAGCACGAGATCAAACCTCCGATATGCAGACCAGGGGAATGTTGTTTGCAACATTCACTTGGCAGACTCTATACTTGAGTCAGATGGTTTTGACTTGCACTCAGACGGCACTACTAGGGACCATCGGAGCTACCTTGGCAATGAGGCAACCCTATCAACAGGAAATGTCATGAGTTTTGGGTATAACATGGTCGCTACAGAGAACACAGATACTTTGGTAGATGTTGCGACTAACATTTCACAGGAGCTCGCTGATATTTACTCAGAGTCAGATTCTGCCAAGGAAAAGGATGTTGTGTTCAAAGATATTCTTAAGAAGCTTGTTGGCCTTATGTCCGACCGTGCAAGTGTGATGAAAAGTTTCAATAAAGCTTTTGATGCAAAGCGCACTGAAGTACTTGGGGATGATTCACCCAAACTTCAGTTTATCTACTGCAGCGCACACTTCCTGTTGGGCCTCAGTTCAGAAGCAGAAAAGACACTGAAGGTGCAGGAGAAATCTCTTGGTCAATTAGGTCGTGATAAGGAAGCAGCATTCAAGTCGTTTGCCAGCGCTGGAGAGACATCTGTTTCTCGTTTAATACGAACTGGTTGTGATGTACTGGGTCCCAGAGGGGATGCCAAGAATGGCTGTAGGGATGCTTGGGAGGCATATTGTGGAATGAAGGAGATTGAATCTACGATCGGTAGCTATCGAAGCAATAGGTTCAACAATTTCTTTGAAGGTGCAAGTGCACTACACCATCACAGAGGCAGTATCGCAGATTTTTTTACAAATTACCGTCAGAACCCAAATCTCAAACTGCGTAGTGTCCTCGCTGACTGTAACTGTGACACACTTGATTGCCTACTCACTGCTGTTGGAAAACTATACTATGCTGTGACGGGACCCTACTGGAAATTAATCACAAGCAAAGTGGAATATTTGGACCTCCACAAATACTTCGTGCCCATGCGTGAGAAGTTTGTCGAGTATTCAGAAGATGCGTCACCTCTGGTAGGTAATGGTACTGTGAGTCGGCTCTAGGAAAATTTGTCCCCGGAAAATTCGTCCCCGAGGATAATTCGTCCCTGGAAAATTTGTCCCCGGATAATTCGTCCCTGGAAAATTCGTCCCTGAGGAAAATTTCGTCCCCAGAATATTTGTCCCCGGAAAATATGTCCCCTAGGATAATTCATTCCTGGGAAATTCTTGCCCGAGGATAAAACGTACCCGGAAAATTTAACAAAAGTTGAAAGTTTTTGACATTACTTTCTAGTAGTAACTACTTCTCACTACTTTCGACTTTTCACATTCAGTGTTATATCTCTAGTTACTACCCTACTAGCTAGTTACCTACTCTACTCTTTTCATAGTAGGTAGAGGTAGGCAGGCAAAATAATTTATTTTTTTACAAATAAGTATTTTTACTGGTCAGAATGAAAGAAAAACTCTAAATTCTTCAATAAAATATTTCGCCTGCCTACCTCTACCTATGAAAATAGTGGGGTAGGTAACTAGCTAGTAGGGTAGTAAAGAGAGATGTTACACCGAATGAGAAAAATCGAAAGTAGTAGCTATTACTACAGTCCATTCGACAAGACTTAAGAGTCTTGGAAAGTAAAGTCAGAAACTTTCAACTTTGTAAAATTTTCTGGGGACGAATTATCCTCGGGGACAAATTTTCCGGGGACGAACTATCCTCGGGGACGAATTATCCTCGGGGACGAATTTTCCAGGGACGAATTTTCCTTGGGGACGAATTATCCGGGGACGAATTTTCCTGTAACCTGTGCAGTCGGTGATTCCAGGTTTTTCCATGGGTGAGTGTGACCAGATGAGAAGTCTGCATGATGTGACACTGAAAGACAAGCAGTTGGTCAAGGAAACACTTGAGAAACTATTTGCAGGTTTTGTCAAAGTTACTGACCGTCAGCTAGCTGACTTTCTCCCCGGAGGAGTACATCATGATGTTCAGGACGAAGAATTGAGACGCAAAATGAGACATTGTCAACTTACCAATTTGACAGGAGAGGCAAATTTAGCGGACCTAGATTTCACCATGTTCACAAAGAGACATGCTTCACTCCACCATCGCAGCTTCATTAATATGATGAAGAGGAACAAACCTGTTACCACATGGTTGGACAAAAAGTCAAAAGCAGAACAGAGTCAGAGTCTTAGCCTGTCAGCAAAGAAAGCACAAGGTTTGAGGGACAGCCATAGGAGCAATGAAAAGGAAGTAAGGAGGCAGAAACGTGAACGAGTGGAGGAGGCCAACCGAAAGCTGGAGGAAAACCGCATCAAAGCCATGCAGCGAAAGGCAAAACTTGCAGCTACTGTTAAGTCAAACGGAGGGCCATGTCTTACTGCTAGAGACGTTGACAAACTCTTAGAGCGGCATCATCGTTCAGCAACATTGAAGAAGAAAGTGTTAAATGATGAGATTCAGTACCAGAAAGGTGTGCTGAGTTCCAAAGACAAGCTGCTGAAGTCATCGAAACTACCATGGGAAGCAGTGGCCACCAACCTGAAGTCCTTCCTTTCTCAACTGAACGTGCAAACAGGTAAATACATGTACTATTGGTAATGGTATGAATGAGATACTAATAAGTAAATATGTCAATTTCAGATTACCTGCTGTATACCTTCATAGTGATATTTTTAATAGTAAAGAACAATGACTACTATGTGATTCTACGTCCGACATGTCCAAGTGTAATTCACGTTGAAGTGCCATTTACCAAAAAAAAGGCAAGACATTTTCATGAATTTTAATATGTAAATATTATCTCACCTATTTTAAATGTAAATTGTTCCCTCCATTCATCTTCCAGAACATGGTGACACTGTCCGCCCTACTGATGTGCCAGTGGTTGAAATGCCTGTCCGCCCTACTGATGTGCCAATGGTTGAAATGCCTGTCCACCCTACTGATGTGCCAAAGGTTGAAATGCCTGATGATGACATGGATGGTGAGACTGGGAGGGTAGAGCCAATGGATGTCTTGGTTGAACTTGAAGACACTTGGATTTCTGGCGGATCCGATTCTGAAAGTGAAAGTGAAGGTAATTTCAAATCCTGAAGTGATTGTATGTTACTGTAAATGCTTACCTTTGATCCATATCAGATACTCAATACATGTTATCTTTTATTGTAATTGAGAAACTTACTTTTTATCACTTAGCTATCTTTTTTCATAGTACTTCTCGGATCAGACTGACAATATGAATAAGGTTGCAGAGCTGTTTCGAAATATGATATTTTTGCATTTTCAGAGTTCCAAGAATCGGAATCCGTGTCCGATTCTGAAGGAGAGTCAAGATGCGAAGGTGATGCGATACATGAATTAGGTTGCAGAGCTGTTTCGAAATATGATGTTAGCATAATTACATTTTCAGATGAGTCCTCTGAGTTCCAAGAATCGGAATCCGGGTCTGATCCTGAAGGAGAGTCCGTTGATGCGAAGGTGATGCGATACGACTTCGAGAGTAAATTCACGAACCAGGGAGAATGGGTTGCGGTCTATTATGATGACGGGCAGAAAGGACATAACTATTATGTGGGACAGGTTGTGGAAATAAAGGATCAGAACTTGGCAACTGTTAACTTCATGGAAAAATGTGGACTCAAGGACAATTCCTACAAATTTCCATCATCACCTGACATAGACGATGTTGAGGCAAAATATGTGTTTTTTTCAAACTTTGCAGCGGGAACATCTAGTGGACGATTGTGGAGCTTGAGTCTGGACGACAACACTAAATTGAAATCATGTTTCAAACAATACATTGATCTGTATTGCTGAACATTGTTCATAATCATACTGAATGAATACAACACTGGAAATCAGTTTCTAGGCCACCTGTTTCAGTTTTGAATCGTCAAATAATGTTCAATTTCAGTTGAAGACCTTACCTGACAGAGCTACTTTTGCCTAATGATCACATGCATCCATGTCAAGTGAGGTCTCTGAGACTGAATAATTTGGCGAGTTAAAATTGAAACCTGTATTTGTGACCTGACTTTAGTCACCTTACCCATTACAAAGAGAAGGTGTAACAGTAGCTGGGACGAGGAAAATTCATTTTGTAAACCCAATTGAGCCATACGTTTTGGAACACAGACGTTTGTCATGCTACTGTGATCGTTGCCTACAGGGGTCATACAAAAACTGCCAGAACACTGAGATATGTGGTCCATTGGAGAAAATCGAAATGAAGAACAGGAAATGGAAATCTTCTACGCGTATCCTTTGTTAAAAACAATTTGACATAATGGCAAGAATAAAACATTCAATTTCAGGATCAGGCTAATTTTTAAAATTATTGATTGACTGAAGTGAATAATCCTGTTTCTTGCAACATATTTCTTTAACTCTTTAATCAGTTGTTGTACGAGCTGGGCGTCAAAAGCGAGTGGCTAAAAATAAAGAGCCAGCACATACAGTCGAGACATCCATACCAACCGAGGAAAGACCAGACAACCCAGTGCCGACAGACCAGCCAGGCCCATCTGTGCCAACCCAGCAGAAATCAGAGGAACCAGCTTACAATGAAATGGCCAGGGCCATTGTGCTCACCTCATGTGGAGGAAAGATGGATAAAGAGCATGGTATTGTGTCATGTAGTGTTAGGTTTGATGTAGGTCCAAGCAATTACAATTTCCCCAAAATGGCCAATTTACAGTACATTCGACCTCTGTGACCTTGAAAAGTAGGTCAAATCAAAGAAGACCCGGGTGACACATTGAATGGGTGTTAGAATTAGATGTACCTATGATATAAAATTGGTGCCAATCGGGCAAGTCATTACTGGGAATAATGGCATTTTGAAGAATTTATAGATTTGGCCCCCTCCCTGGAGGCCAAACGGCAAATCAGATCGCACCAAACTTCGGTACCTGAGATCACCAAGACCAAGACCAAGGGGTACATGTGTCCTTAATTTGTGATCAATAGTCATTGCAGTTAAGAAACGCGCCATAGTTACGGCCTGACGGCGAATTTACGCCATTTGACCTCTGTGACCTTGACAAGAAGGTCAAATTAAAAACCTGTGTGACATATACTGTATGGTGGTTAGATGTACCCATGATATCAAATTGGTGGCAATCGGGCAAGAAGTTAAGGAACAATCACATTTTTAAGGTTTTTGGATTTTGCCCCCTGGTGGTCAAGTGGTGAATCATATTGGACCAAACTTCGGTCCCTGAGATCACCTGACTAAGGGGTAAATGTGTACCAAATTTGGTATCAATAGTCATTGCAGTTTAGAAACGTGCCATCGTTACATCCTAACGGCCAATTTACACCATTTGACCTCTGTGACCTTGAAAAGGAGGTCAAATCAAAAACCCGGAGGATATATGGTGCACCTTTGCTAGAAGTACCTACCATATTTTTTTCAAAATTTCCCGACTACTATTAAGGGAGATATTGCATATTTTCACTTTTAACGTTTGGCCCCCTGGTGGCCAAACCATGAAACGAATCTGACCGAAACTTGGTCTCCAAGGTGTCATTACATAAGGGTACATGTGTACCAAGTTTCAACTCAATAGCTCCAACAGTTACGAAACGTGCCCTGCTAACGGACGACGGACGACGACGACGACGGACGACGACGACGACGGACGACGACGACGGACGACGGACGCCACGGTATGGGATAAGCTCACCTCTGCTAAGAGGTGAGCTAAAAAGGTGAGACTGTCTTTAAGCAATAAGTAAAAGTTACCAATTGCTTTGCAAGAATTAAAAACATTCCTTCTATTATTTTCAGTTTTTATACGCATCTTGGTATCTTTTTCAGGAAATTGCGCTTGACTCGGTCAACGTTGGGCAATACTATGCAGTAGACTACGGCAAGCGATACTATATCGGCCAAGTGCAAGCTATAGGAGATGATGGAATGTTAACTATGGAGTTCATGCATCAGGTTAGTACAGGTTGATTAAAATTTTCCAAGATTTGCAATAGTGTCAAGCATAAACAACTTTAATGATAAGGACTTTTTAGAATCCCCATTGAGCTTAAATCCATGTTTCTCTTTCAGTGCACAATTGATGGACAAGTCGTTTTTAAATGGCCAAGAAAAAAAGACTCGGATAATATCCACCCACATGCTGTATTTCATGGACCAATTCATAATCCACTTTACAAAGGAGCCGACACATTCCAGTTTCCTCAAACGCTGTTGACTGTTGTGAACAACATCTTCAAAGTTCGTAGGATCGAAAAACTTCCAATGGTTTAATACTGCAAGGGTTCCACTAGAGACATTTAATACTGACATGAGCATGTGATTAATAGCTAAGTTTCAGTGGATAATGAATAGATAGTTCAGCAGGAGTAACTAAGAGAAACTGTTGGTGACTAGACTGAGGTGGTAACATATAGCTGATTGTAAATGTCCACCAAAATGGTTATGTACGGGACATGATAGATCTGTCCTTTAAAATGACCTCTAAAACTTCTAATTGTTATGTGCACTCATAAATGTACCATTGTTTTGTTGTCACATTGGCCAAGATTCAATTCCATGAATGTACGATAACGTCTCTGACATAATCACAGAAAAAAAGTCCTGTTTTGCCAAAGAAATTATATTTCCTCTTAACAAGACTAATTAAAAGCTGGCAAATTGAGAAATTAATTGTAGTTACTGTCATACTATCTACTGTGAATCACAGTGTAAAAGAATCATGTATCAGAACTTTTGACAGGAATGATTTACTTGAAGAAAAATCAGTGAAAGCATGCTTTCCTGTACATAACCATCAGTGTCCCGTACATAACCAAAGCCTGAATTTTGAATTTGAAACAGATCAGGGCTTCAGACCAAGATAAATTCTGATAGATGTGTGTTATTTTTTAGAGGTCGTTATACTGCTTAGGTTGATGGGGTTTTTTTAACTAATACTCTCTTAGTTTTTTAAGTGGGACAAACGACAGCCGGATAAAAATTGAAAATGAGAGAGCAACTCCTTTAAATTAGCTAATTTTTGTCGAAAAATCTGGTGAAACAAGAAACTTGATATTTTATTTCAAACAGTAAACAAATAGGTCATCAGCAATAAAGTTTTAGACAAATCTGATTAATTTTATATCATTTCATATGCTGTCATGGGTTTAATGTCCCATACATAACCTTGAAGAAACCATGTGGTTCAATCTGATTTTAATTTTCAATAAAAAATAGTATTCAGATTCCGTCTTCAGTTCCTTTTTCCTATGATGTGTACCATTTGATTAATATTGGAATTTATCATATTTGGAATGGCGAAATTTTTGACTCCCTGGTTGACACAGAGCGCCACTGATCTTGAAACACCCCATAGATTGGGCGAAGAAGTTGGCAAATTGCTCGGCAAGTGTCATGAACAATAGTACAAATTGTGGAACGACCTAGCCCAAACTTTTGCCCGAGTGTCCGATACTCAATTACCGTGGCCAATTTCCACAGAGTCACAGCCAAGCGTTCATGGTGAGAAACAGGTCTTCTCAGCCTCGTATCCTGCTTTTCAATGGCAGGCTGTAGGTGTTCACAAATCAATTCTATGGTGGCACGTGACATCCGGAGGTTTTCCTTCCAGTCGGACGCCTCCCACAGATCTCCAAAATATATATCGTACCAGTAATTCCGAAGGCGACGTTTCATCCACATTCGGCGAGGGTTGGGTTCCACATGACGTATTTCTTGGGCAGCAGCCATCAACATAATAACGAAAAAGAACACTCGTCTTTGCTCGGCTTGTTGTCTGCAAAGCGTCTGCGGCGTACCTCACCCAAATGATGCAACCTCAGCATCCTCCGACGTTGCTGTAGTCCCCTCAACCAAAAATACATAAATATTATTGTCATTATCTGTTGATAAAATCGATTTTCTTCATCATTTCCATTCTCGCGGTTTGCTCTCATGGGCGCATCCATCTTGGATATACAGCGGGAGTGAGTTCAACCATGTAATTATAGATGGCGCATCGTTAATGCGTATTCAGTGTGACCCGTTTTAAACCGATTTGAATGCGCTTTAAAGACCCAAGTGTGACGCGACCGGATTTTACAAACCGCTTTCCGGAGAGCGCTCTCCGGAAGACGGTTTCAATTCGCCTTCAGTGTGAACGTAGTATAATTCACCTGGGAGCTTTTCTTTGTGATTTTTCAACCTATGTGTTTTTCATCAGGCTGAATACAGAAGGCGAATTGACCTGCCCGTCTATCTGCATCGCCTGAACCCGCTTGGGCGGAATGAACGAGTGCGGTATTTGTACGACATTTACTGGGATATTATTTCAGTGAGTAAAAAATATCACCGACCTATTCTGAATATTTCCATTGTTATTTTTCTGCATCATTAGATATTATCTTTACAAATTATCTATCTAACTGACTTTCATTTTATTTTCAGTGTAGTGGTGAGGACGCTGATGAATTCAGCATCTCCATTACATTTTCGCAAGACGAGCTTCACGCTGAGATCTTGGCTAGTCAGGCAGCTGAGGTAGGCTTTAAACTGTCGTCGTTGCTCAAACATGTTTAATTCCGCGCATTTCAATTTATATCATGTTGTGAAATTTGAATATAGCGCCACCATAACAAAAAATGTTCAACTCATACTCCAGGCTAAGAAGAAGGAGAAGGTTGCCCCTGCCCAACCTGAAAAACAGAGGCGGAAGAGTCAGCAGGCTAAGAAGAAGAAGGAGAAGGTCGCCGCTACCCAGCCTGAAAAAAAGAGGCAGCGGGGCAGCATCCTCACTGGGCTCCAGCACCGGAGTCCGAAATACCGACTTGCGACAACGGGGTAGTTGAATCTCCACCGTATGGGCTGCCTATGCCTGAGGTAAGTTGATGATATTATTACAGCTTATTTAAGTGGTCATAATTTTTGTTACAACTCAATGATTACTCAGGTCCATTATTGCTCCCTTTTTTCCCTTACAGAATGAGTGGCGGGGTGTGCTTCTCACCTTACACAGTGACTGGGACGGCGCCTCGGTTGGCCTCACCGCAGAGCTACATCGGGCCATTCTCGAATTCAATACAAAGGTATTTATCATTCATCGTGCCGTACTTTTGTCTCACTTTAGCCAATTAAAGTAATCTCTTCAAAAAATAAACACGCAACTGTTCTTTCATTCTAGGCGGCAATCCCCATAAATGTCGATGTGAGTATAGCTACCCAGAGTACGCTCCCTCCGGATACAAGGCAGGAATTGATACTACATTTGGCGAGAGCTCGAGCAAGGCAAGAAAAAGTTGCAACTGGAAAACCTCAAGCCCCTGGTCAGTCAAGTGAACCATCTGCCATGGTAAGTACCCTTTGACAGTGTACTAGATTACATACTCGCTGATTTTGGTCATAAACGTGTTATGTTAAACACCAACTTTGCTATAACGGCGGTCTTGTTTTCCAGAACGGCGGTAATGCCCCCCCCCCCCCCTGTAGGCCACTCTCAGGCAGGGCCTTCAACTCGGCAACAGCAGTCTGATGCGGCACCTGTCAACTTACCTCTATTTCCAATTGTTAGTGAAAGGTGCCGTCGTATTCCTAAATTCGCTCTGGAGGGCGTAGATCTGACCGTGAGGGTCCACCCGCCTCTCATTCAAGAAGAACTCCAGTTGACTCTGAGGCACCTGAGAGCGATCTTTAGCCAACTGTTGGAATCGCAAACCAGTCACATGGCACCGCATTGTGACATCGTGTCAGGCTGACCCAGAAGCACCCAACTTTGGGTAATGAAATATGGCTCCCTTTTATGAGAGTAGATAAATTGACGGTTGACGTCATTATGGACGAAGTGGAGAAAGTTCTCCAAGCCCATCAGGGGTTCACCTTCGACCATAATATAGTCATACATTTGATACAAGTTAACGCCAGATTACATTCTTCTGAATTTTCTTCATAATGTAAGATTGTAAAACCTAGGGGTCCTATTTTTCCAGCATGGCGGTGGTGACCCCCAACCCGTGGACCAGCCAGGAGCTTCTTCAACGCCTCCTAGGCAGCCTGATGGGACGGTATCACCTCTATTTACCATTGTCAGCGAGAGGCGGCGCTGTGTGCCTAAATTTTTTATGCAAGGCGTGGACATCACTGTGAGGGTTAACCCACTGCCGATTCAAGAAGATTTTCGGCAAACTCTTAGTCATCTAAGAACCATGTTCGCGCAACTGCTTGAATCCCAAACCAGGCATATGGAGCCGCATCATCGAATTCGGTTAACCCTTAATCACCCTACTTTGGGTAACGAAATTTGGATACCTTTTATGAGGGTGGTCGAATTGACGGTTGATGTAATCATGGACGAGGTGGAGAAAGTTCTCCAATCCCATCTGGAATTTACCTTCGACCATAATATTGTCATACATTTGATACATGTGGCCGTCCCCCATGGCGCTGGCTGGTCTGACAGACTTATAATGAATTTCAATGGAATGTTGAAATATCTAGGATGTGTCATACGCATCGAAAATAAGGATTCGTTATGTTTTGCCAGGGCACTCGCCACCGCCATGGGGCATGTAGATGATCTAAAAGAAACAGATCCGGTGAAGTGGAATAATAGGCAGGGTCACGGGTGCCAATTGTTAGGGGCCCAATACCTTCACCGCCTGGCCAAAGTGCCTGAGGGTGTTGTGACCGCCGAACACTGGCCAAATTTCAAGCTGTTTTGCCAGATCATCAGCTGCTTATTATTATTCCAAAATATTACTTTTATGGCGTCGTATACAAAGGCCCCCCTGCTGAAAAATGTGTGTATCTATTACACCATGACACTCATTATTCAGTTGTCACAAAGATGAGTGCATTCCTTAATCGGAGTTATTACTGCACAAAGTGTGACCGGGGGTATAGCAATAGAGTCCGTCATTGTTGTATTGAGAACTGTCCCTCCTGTCTTAGAGAGGATTGTAAATTTGAAGATTGGGTTAGCTGCGCTGCATGTAACCGTACCTTCCCTAGTCAAGGGTGTTTTGACTTCCATAAGATGCCGACCCCTGTGCAAGAAGTTGTTAGGGCCGGTAAAAAAATCAAGATAGGTGGTGTATCGCCTTGCAATGACTTAAAGAAATGCAAGTGCGGTAAGGTTATTAAACGGTTTAACATTGACAATCCCCACATTTGCAGGGAAAAATAGTACAAGCTCTGCGAGCGCATGACGTAGCCGGGGCACAGGTGTTACATGCAGCCAGCGAATGGCGCTGATCTGTCGATTGATCAAAGGCTTATTATTTTGCTTGAAAAGCGGCTTAGGGATGGTACAGCCGGTGATGATGCTGAAGATATTCATAAGCAACTTGAAGAATTATATCTTGCTGTAGAGCGAGAGGCAGAAGAAGAAGAGAAGGCTGAGAAGAAGAAAAAAAAGTCATGTTATGTATTGTTTGATTACGAAGCTATGTTCAACGATAGCGGTAAGCATGTTCCTAATCTGATTGTGGCTCACAGCGTTTGCAAGAAATGTTTTTCAAAAAAAGTCATTTTTAAAAAGGGTGAGTGCGAACAACATTTGTTCAGAGGAGAGAAGTGTAATGACGATTTTGATGAATGGTTGTTAAATAAATCGGGGATAGCGATTTGTCATAACTTTAAAGGTTACGACAGTTATTTCATTCTCGATTATCTGCACCAAAATGCCTATGCACCCACTGTCATCACTGCGGGTATGAAATTTATGATGATGTCGATAGCAAAAAATGAAAATCATAGATTCCATCAATTTTTTGCCAATGGCCCTCAGGAAGGTTCCCAATGCCTTTGGCATTGTTGAGGCCCGCAAGGGTTATTTTCCAGTTCTATTCAATACGCCAGCGAACCAGGACTACACCAGTACTACGACCCTGATGGAATGCAGCCGAAGGATCGTGAAGCTTTCCTGCACTGGTATGAAGACCATAAAGACGGCCATTTCGATCTTCAGGAGGAGCTTCTTTCCTACTGCATATCCGATGTGGAAGTGATAAGAAGGGCTTGCGGTAAATTTAGGAATCTATTTCTCACAGTTACAGGCAATGGTAAGCCGGAGGCCGGGATCGACCTTTTCAAAACTTGTCTGACGATTGCCTCCGCCTGCAACCTGGTGTACAGGTCGAATTTCCTGCAAGAGGAAGCAATCGCCATAATCTCACCACAAGGATATGCGCCGAAGGATAAGTGCTCAGTTAAGGCCATTAAATGGCTGAAATGGGTAAGTCACTCGTGCGGTGTTGCTATCCAGCATGCACGGAACGGCGGTGAGAAAGCCATTGGTCGGTTCAAAGTTGACGGCTTTGCCGGTAACACGGTGTTCGAATTTTATGGATGTCTATTCCACGGGTGTGAACGGTGTTTTCGGTTCCGGCAGATGTGTTCCCCTTTTGTGGATATGACGATGCACGAGTTGAAGATGCGTAACGTCGAGCGTCAGGAGGAGTGGGCAAAACGCGATTTCCAGCTGGAAACAATTTTGGAGTGTGATTACGAGCGCCAGCTAAAAACAAATCCTGAAATGGCCTAGTACATTTCAAAGTTGGATATTGTCGACCCGCAGGAGCCCCGCGACGCGTTTTACAGAGGTCAGACAAATGCGGGGCGTCTCTATTATGAGGCAGGTATTGGTGAAAGTGTTAAGTATGTGGACGTGTGCTCACTTTATCCGTGGGTAAACAAATACTGTAAGTATCCCACTGGTCATCCCGAAATACTCACGGATAATTTGAGTACAGATGTGTCAAAATATCAAGGTTTGATAAAGTGCATTGTGTTACCACCGCGTAACTTATTTAACCCTGTCTTACCCTACAGGAGCAATGGTAAATTACTGTTCCCTCTGTGTAGTACCTCCGCTGACACCCTTCAGCAGGCCGAGTGCAACCACTCGGCTGAGGAGCATGTGCCCTTCACGATACGTGGGTGTCAGTGGAGTTGCACAAGGCTATTGAAATGGTTTATGTGGCGGTGGCTGTGCACGAAGTCTAACACTTCAAAATAACCTCCACAGCCCTTTTTAAGGAGTACATCAATACGTTTTGCAGCTGAAGCAGCAGGCCTCGGACTGGCCCTGCGGCTGCGATTCTGAGGAGGCCCGCAAGGAATATTTGCGAGATTATGAGGAGCATGAAGGGATCGCCCTTGATCCTAAGGCCATTGAACACAACCCAGGGATGCGGTCATTAGCGAAGACAATGCTCAACGGATTCTTGGGAAAACTTGGCCAGCGCTCTAACCTTGGGCAGACAATCTACGTGAAAGACCCAGATGTACTCATAAATTTGCTTCTGGACTCCGCATCCCAAATAAGCGATGTGTACTTTGTGAATGATGAAATGGTCAGGGTTCAGTAAACCACCGTGGATGCCTTCGTTGAGCCGCTGAAAACTGCCAACATAGCTATAGCCTGCTACACCACTGCGCATGCGCGGCTGAAATTGTTTAGCATCCTAGAGCCGCTAGGTGATAGGGTACTCTAATATGATACGGATAGCTGCATATATATTCACCGAGAGGATCAGTGGAACCCTGAATGTGGTCGTTATCTAGGCGATCTCACCGATGAATTGGATGGGGATAGCATTAATATATTTGTTTCTGGGGGCCCCAACAACTATCCATATAAAACGGTTCAAGGTAAGTTATCCTGCAAGGTGAAAGGTTTACACTGAGCCATGCCGCGTCTCAAAAAGTCAATTTCCGCAGCATGGCTGACATGGTCAAAACAGCATCGACAGAGAGGGTGGGGATCACATACCCCAATAAAATTAATAGGAACAAAGATGGCACAATATGTCCAGTCTTTTGAAAGCTTTAGAGAGTTTGCTTGTGTCAAAATGAGGACTACAAAATCGACAAAATCGATGTAGACTATCGATGTAGACTATCGTAATTACATTGTAAATCATCGCTGTATAGATACCATGCATTAATGTACACAAACTCAGTGTCAGCAGATAGACCGCATACACTGTATACACCGTAAGCATGTGTACCTACTTTTTAGGTACCGTGGTACCGGTTGAAATAGAGGTTTGTTCTAAGTCTTTCCTCTATGTACTCCTCTGTGTATTGCCATAGCACTTTCACACTGCCACTGGCAATGGAGCCCAGATTTCCTCGATCATAATACGGACAAGCCTGCTTTATTGATGTTTTCCCATGCATTGCTGTCTTTACCTACATACACAACTTCCACCTGTAGACGAGTGTGCTGGAATAATTTTCTTGGTGAGAATAATGCCCTAGTTCAAAAGTCTCACCCTACAGCGACTAAAAACGGTAGCAACTCCAAATTATGGAATTCCACTATGTTGTATTTTGACAACAGATTTGAACAGGCCTAAGTGTACAGATCACAGTACTTTTTGCATTTTCAAATTTGGTCAAGCGGTTTTGATTTGATGGCATGGTCAATATAAGGAAAGTTGTCCATTTTGGGAACAATGTACATTGTATATTCATGTACTAAATTAGTGTATCTAATTATCAATTTCTTCTGACGATTTCAAAACAAAAAGTATCATCCTCTAAAGTTTAAACAGCTGCAATTCAGTTATTTCAAGGATTGGAACCACTAAATTTGGCATGTTGGCTATTTTGGGTATGCCAAGTTCAAATATGTCGTCAATTTTTTTAAAAAGATGTATTAATTAGTTATCAATTAGCATATTTAATTACCTAATTAGCATATTTATTGGTCAATTTCACTGAAATGCAAAGATTTAGTGAATATAACACAATCAAATGAAATGAAAATACCTGTTTCAGTAACTTTTTTTCAGTTCATGTCTTGGCTTATTGATTCTTGGGGTTGTAGGTCTTATCTTAGATACATAGGGGGCGCTACCAGTCAGTACAAGTCAAATGGGGGGGCGCCACCAGTCAAAATCGGGTAATAATACACTTTCAGCCTATCAGTGGTTGCAGTATTAAGTTCCGATCCTCAAACGTCAGGATTTTGCTTATTATTGTTTCCAGGACTCATTTCAGCCACATAGTGGAACAACCAGTCTATTCAAGTCAAATAGGGGGCGCCACCAGTCCATTTAAGTTGAAAAGGGGGCGCTGCCAGTGTAAATCCACATTCCACAAACACCAGGGGTTGATCGGGTACTGTGATTATATGGCTTATCATATATCAAAACCCAGCAAATAGCATAAGGCTCCTTTCATTTCAAGGAGGGACTTCTGTAAGAAACCAGAGGGTTAAGATGTATAACACTACAATGTATAAAAATAACACAATTGAATTACCATCATTCCAGGCGTTTTTGCATCTTATTCTGACATTAACCCAAGAAATTCCTGTCTGGAAGTTCGTTACCTGGCATGAAACTGATGTTATATCATATATGCGGCTCAAAAAGTTAACTAAAACCGCATAGAATTCATCTAAAATGATTTGTTTTGAAAAACTTCCTGGAAAAAACAAAAGTCAGCTGGGACAACCTGCTACCCCTCCATGGACGATCCAGTAATATATTAACCAATCAGATCGCGAGGTCGCGAACAAAAGAGCAACGCGCAGGGCTACTTCCGCTAACATCAATTATGAATTCGCCCTAACGTCATCGATAATGTATTCACGCAGTTCAAAACAGAGTAGGAAAATGGGATAGGTGGTGTTCAAATGCTTCGTGTGAGTAAGTTTACGATCAAAATTTCTTACGGGGTCGATGATTTGAGGCAGAAAGACTTACTTTTCATGGTGATTCCGTCCAATCTGGAAAATATTGCGCGGTTTGATGATATTTTGCGGCCGATTTTGGCGAATTTCAGCGGCTTACAACTTTGTTGTTTTTCCTCGAAATGACTCCGTGTTTCGTCACACATATATTGTAACAAGCCTGCTGATTGATCAGAAACTTGCATGGGATTCCCATGCCGCGATGACCCGCGGAATTTGAGTTGAAGAGGGGGGTTTCCCGGCGCTGTGCGGGCCCGATCGGGAAAAATTGCTTCGCACACGTTCTACGTTTTTGACGCGCTGTACATGCGGTGCTTTGGAGTTGCTAATAACGGAGATATTGGCACTTTTTTATGTTTTTTTGTTTTGGCCTCCTTGTGGCGGAGTCGAGAATCAAATCAGACCGAAATTTGGTGTCCGCGGTTATATGACGTAGGGAGTTATGTGTACCAAATTTCAGGTTCATAGCTTTAGCGGTTAAGAAACGTGCCGTTATAGTGTTACACTCAAACGGCCAATTTACGCAGATCCCGGTGACCTTGAAAATAAAGTCAAATCAAAAACCCGTATTATATGAGATGTATCCTTGCTTGGAGAACCTACCATAAAAATTTTATTGAAAGCGAGTCACTCATAAGAGAGATATCACACATTTCTGGACCCTGGTTGCCAAGTCAAGAATCAGATCAGACCGAAACTCATTGTCAGAGGTCATCTCATAGGGGGTCATTTGTACTAAGTTTAAATGTCATAGCTTTGGCGGTTAATAAACATACCCGGTACCACTGTTTTTGAAATAGGATACAGTGACGACGGACACTGCGGTGTTGTAGAGCCAAAAAGGTGCTAAAATTTGGCAGTTATATTTTCTACTTCTAGGACAACCTGTAATTTAGTGACATGGTGCATGCATAAAATGGTAAACTACTTACCATTGTGGGCAAAACATGGGTTACTGGAACACACTGTCAAATTGATGCACCATCATATGGCACTCACATCATCTGCACGGTTACTATGAGAAATTTAAAATGTCTCAATCTTTTTCTACTTAGGTAACCTTGGTATCAGCCAGCCCATCTGACGCAGGTAGTCCATTATTTCCGGTATGCTGATCAGCGGTAGATAGTTTCCAATATGTTTCCGTTTCCACTGACGCCCTTTTTTAGCATCCTTGCTCCCTCACTTGGTGTAGGTACAACGATAATGCTCCACCCAAATATACCTGGAAAGAGAAGCTTAAGTTTTGGGTTTTTGGGACTTGATGAAATTATTGAAGACGTTTTTATCAGAACTCACAATTTAACCCTGGCATATTGGAAAAACATTTGATTTAGAAGAACATGATTAGTTGCATGATCAACAGGCAGCTAGCTCTAGCACTTGAATACTCAATTCCCCTGGGTGGAGCACGGCAAGTTAGACAAAGAGACTGGCCTAAGGTCTTGCCTAGGGTTTGAACCAGGGACCTCTTGGCTGCTTGGCAAGACACCAAGCCACTTGACTTCAGCAGCTTGATGAATGATTGCAGAAAATAGCATGACCTCGGTTTTTGAAAGTTCTACCGTAGAATAGAACAGAAAAGAATTGTGTGCACTAATTTCGCGTTAAGGTCTTGCATGCGAAAATATTCTTCCACCAAAATCTATAAAGGACACCCTCTCCACCACTAGTTTTGGACCCAAATTGGTTGCTGACATTCAAATTGACCTCTCTAATCTGTACACCTCTCTATCAAGGACAGCACCTGTCAGTGCCGAGGGACTCCTAATAGAGAGGTTCTACTGCACATGTACAGACTCAAAACAAACCATATCATGAAGGACAATAACCTTGTCAACCAATGCAATTTCCTTCAAATGATGACCTACTTGGGGTGTTTTTTCGCCTTCAAAAGGATTTTTCTCTCACAGAGATATTGCACCGGGATCATTGCTAAATCGACCAGCCAGTTGTTATAGGTGATTCTAAAAAGAACAATTCATTAGAACCTCTCTTAGCGGACAGCTCTCTTATAAGGACAACATGTCTATCAAAGACACTAGTTTTGGTCTTAAATTGGTTATTTCCATTCAATTTGACCTCTCTAATCAGTACACCTCTCTATTAAGGACAGCACTTGTCAGTCCCGAGGGTGTCCTTAATAAAGAGGTTCTAGTGGTGATTCATGACCCTCTCAGATTTGTTCCTAAATTTTTTTATTGGTAGATATATGTTAATAACGGACGGAAATCACATTTTCTATCCTCAATAGGGTCCGCTTTTTTTTTAGGGGCCCCTGGAATATTGGGGTCAAAATGGGCCTAAATGGCAAAATAACCAAAATGTGGTTTTCAAATGCTGGTATTTCTGTGCGCCCTTAGTGAGCCACAGAGATTTTCTTGCGTGTAAGTCTATTGGGTATTGACTTTCAGAAAATGTGAAAATTTTGGCGGCTGACTTAGGGCGCAGCCCATAGGTGGCACTGCAAAACGCGACATTTCGAAATTACACACACCTTCAGAGAGGTTGTGTGGTTTGCGCCCTAAGTCAGCCAGGGTGTTTCATGCGTATTATGATACATTAGCACCTACTGCTTTGATTTAAAGGAAATTTACGGCGGCTGACTTTGGGCGCACAAGTATAGGGGGCGCTTTTTGCCGCCGAATGGTGAAATTACCACCTTTTCGCACAGCAAGTTCTCCATGAGCCCTAAGTCAAAACTGATCAAACATAGCTCAACTAGTCACCCAGCATCTCTAGTACCAGTGGTTAGGAGGGTTTCATGGCTGGTTTGCGTATTAACCCTTTTTGCACCGTTTTTTGTCGGGTCACTACGCGAAAAGGCTGAAAATGGAATTTTGTAAACTTTCTCCGATATTCATAAAACTTACAGGATTAGCTCCTTTTGCACTGAGAAAGGTGTTATTAAAGTTTCTGTGGAATGCAGCAAGCCACTTTTGTTGTAGGCTGCCATTTGGTGGCAATATTGGAACTATAAAGCAAAAGTACCAGTTTTAGTGGAATTGTATCTTTCAAACCAATTATTTGATTTCGATCAAATTTGGAGTACATTTTCACTGAATCAAAGCTAAAACTTATTTCAGTTCTAATCAGCAATCTATTCAATTTAATGAAATGGCCAGGGCCATTGTGCTCACCTCATGTGGAGGAAAGATGGATAAAGAGCATGGTATTGTGTCATGTAGTGTTAGGTTTGATGTAGGTCCAAGCAATTACAATTTCCCCAAAATGGCCAATTTACAGTACATTCGACCTCTGTGACCTTGAAAAGTAGGTCAAATCAAAGAAGACCCGGGTGACACATTGAATGGTTGTTAGAATTAGATGTACCTATGATATAAAATTGGTGCCAATCGGGCAAGTCATTACTAGGAATAATGGCATTTTGAAGAATTTAGGATTTGGCCCCCTCCCTGGAGGCCAAACGGCAAATCAGATCGCACCAAACTTCGGTACCTGAGATCACCTGACCAAGGGGTACATGTGTACTTAATTTGTGATCAATAGTCATTGCAGTTAAGAAATGTGCCATCGTTACGGCCTGACGGCGAATTTACGCCATTTGACCTCTGTGACCTTGACAAGAAGGTCAAATTAAAAACCTGTGTGACATATACTGTATGGTGGTTAGATGTACCCATGATATCAAATTGGTGGCAATCGGGCAAGAAGTTAAGGAATAATCACATTTTTAAGGTTTTTGGATTTTGCCCCCTGGTGGTCAAGTGGTGAATCATATTGGACCAAACTTCGGTCCCTGAGATCACCTGACTAAGGGGTAAATGTGTACCAAATTTGGTATCAATAGTCATTGCAGTTTAGAAACGTGCCCTCGTTACATCCTAACGGCCAATTTACACCATTTGACCTCTGTGACCTTGAAAAGGAGGTCAAATCAAAAACCCGGAGGATATATGATGCACCTTTGCTAGAAGTACCTACCATATTTTTTTCAAAATTTCCCGACTACTATTAAGGGAGATATTGCATATTTTCACTTTTAACGTTTGGCCCCCTGCCAAACCATGAAACGAATCGGACCGAAACTTGGTCTCCAAGGTGTCATTACATAAGGGTACATGTGTACCAAGTTTCAACTCAATAGCTCTAACAGTTACGAAACGTGCCCTGCTAACGGACGACGGACGACGACGACGACGACGACGGACGACGGACGCCACGGTATGGGATAAGCTCACCTCTGCTAAGAGGTGAGCTAAAAAGTGTGCCAGACAGTGTGAATTCAATGTTGGTTTAGCCATAAGACATCAATCAAGCATGACAAGACATTGCCATGTGGCATGACATTTAAAAAAATCTGTTTTAATCAAACACATCCTGCATTTTGTAAGTTTGATGATGGCAATATGTAATAGATAAGACTGATATAATTTTGTAAGACATGCAATTTTTTAATCTCGGGGCTTAAAAAAACTATAAAAGATCATAAAATGTGAGATGGGTGTGGCAAATGTTGAACACACAGTGCATGCACGCATGCATCAAACAAACTGCATGCTAAAGTGGACAAGCCCACACCCTGTTCACCAAATGATCTTGCCTTGAGAACTGACCCGCCTACACAATACTTTTGCAGTTCTTCCCTTTCCTTTAGTTTGCTGCTTTGAAGATGGCCTCATCAGTCTCAGAGACAGAGTATGAGAACTGCTGTTTTTTCTCGGATCTTCAATTCAAAACTGTGGGGCTCACAAAAAGAGGAGTCGCAAGACTGGTATTTGTCAGGTGGCGGACTTGAATGCTGAGGTGAACAATCACATCAGGAATCTTGGACTGACAGTAACAGACAACATCGAGTTAAATGAAAAAACACTTATTGAAAACCGTGCAGGCAGAGATCTCTTCGCTGACACGTTCATTTGTGCCCATCACAGATTTGCGTTTGGTATCTATTGGAAAAGTCCAGCAATTTGCCAACATCCAGAACATTCAAGAGTTGATTTTCGATCTAAAAAAGCCTGTCTTGCCACCAGACCTGCTACTCTAAAGCTTGCACAGGAAATATCTGAAAAATACCAAGTAAAGTTTCCAATCGGTGGACCGATATGTTCAAAGCATCGCGCGCCAGTGACCTACGTTCAAGTTGCCCATGACAACCGGGGTGAAGATGGGCCTGTTGACGATGATGCAGATGATGAAAACCAAGGAGGTGTACCTGATGATGTTGATGATGATACAATGTTTGCAGGTGGGTCGCAGGAGGAACTTCATGAATATGTTGACAACTTGATTCACAAGGAAAGCGTCAGTCCAAAGATGACCAGAACATGAAACTATATAAACTGTAGTTCACTGTTTAGATGTGATGATCCAGTTGGACAGTTTGGCCCTAATGGCATACTAACTATTTTGATAGTAATTTGCTAAATTTCTGCTGACATTTAAATATTGGTGAAGTTTTACACCATATTCATTGTAAAAGTGTTTAAGTTTCTGAGGTACCGGTGATTTCATGGTAATTTTTGAATACTTTTGATTTTGAATAAACGGTTCATGATATAAAGGTCAAATTGCTCCTTTTTCTGTCAAATTTCAATTTTGCCACCAAGTAGCTTGCCACCTTGACCTATAAAACTCACAAAAAATACTTTCTTTAACGTAAGGAAGTTATCCTGTAAGTTTCATGAATATCGGAGAAAGTTCACAGTTTACCATTTTTGGCCTTTTTGTCTAGTGTCCCGACAAAAAACGGTGCAAAAAGGGTTAATACGCAAACCAGCCATGAAACCCTCCTAACCACTGGTACTAGAGATGCTGGGGGACCATTTGAGCTATATTTGATCAATTTTGACTTAGGGCGCATGGAGAACTTGTTGTGCGAAAAGGTGGTAATTTCACCTTTTGGCGGCAAAAAGCGCCCCCTATACTTGTGCGCCCAAAGTCAGCCGCCGTAAATTTCCTTTAAATCAAAGCAGTAGGTGCTAATGTATCATAATACGCATGAAACACCCTGGCTGACTTAGGGCGCAAACCACACAACCTCTCTGAAGGTGTGTGTAATTTCGAAATGTCGCGTTTTGCAGCGCCACCTATGGGCTGCGCCCTAAGTCAGCCGCCAAAATTTTCACATTTTCTGAAAGTCAATACTCAATAGACTTACACGCAAGAAAATCTCTGTGGCTCACTAAGGGCGCACAGAAATACCAGCATTTGAAAACCACATTTTGGTTATTTTGCCATTTAGGCCCATTTTGACCCCAATATTCCAGGGGCCCCTAAAAAAAAAGCGGACCCTATTGAGGATAGAAAATGTGATTTCCGTCCGTTATTAACATATATCTACCAATATAAAAATTTTGGAAGAAATCTGAGAGGGTCATGAATCACCCTCTAATAGGATCTTGCCTGATTCTTATAAAAACTGGCTCATAAATAAATTTACTAGGGCACAGGGTGCATAATACACATAAACTAATGACCATTGCCATCAAGGTGTTAGTTGAAGATTCACATGAATGATGGTGATCACGTTAAATTGCCAGAACATATTATTTGCATCAGACAAAGTACTCCATTCAACTAAGTTTAGGAGGAAGACCAAGGAAACACTTTTCGGTACGACAAAAAAACTACTTTTTTATTTAATTTTGAAGCCAGAGCATAATTTTTTTTTAAAAGGGCGACAGGGTGTGCGCTCTGTTATTCTGCTTGAGCTGAAACACTATATGGAAAGACAACTTCCACCTGTAGACGAGTGTGCTGGAATAATTTTCTTGGTGAGAATAAATGCCCTAGTAGTAGTACAAAAGTCTCACCCTACGGCGGAGATTAATAACCGAGATATTGCACTTTTTTACCTTTTTAGTTTTGGCTTCCTGGTGGCCAAGTCGAGAATCAAATCAGACCGAAATTTGGTGTGACGTAGGGAGTCATGTGTACCAAAATTCAGGTTCATAGCTTTATGGGTTAAGAAACGTGCTATAGTTACACTGAGTGCGTTCGATTACTTGTCTAGGACATGTCCGACCTCGATCTGGGGCTCCCAAGACATGAGTCACTAAACGAACGCATGTGAGGTTTCTGAAGGGCAAAGTGTCATGGCCTAGCCGGGCGCTTCATGGTCGCCGTCTATGGTCTTCTTTTGTAACTAAACGTCTGTCCTGGTCTCCTGCATTATCCTGGTTGTCCTAAATGGACATGATGGAGGCGAACCCTAAAAGGGCGATGGTGGCCATGTCTATAGCCCTTTTCCGGGGAAATACCCAAATAATACAGAACAGGTTTGTCAGTGAGAGCCTTGAGACAGCAGGCCTATCGTTAGAGAGACACCTCCCTGAAGAAAGACGTGCCAAAGTCCCAAGGACTGAGAACTATGCTGAGGTGACGGTCCCACTTCAGTCTCTAGATGATTTCCGATCGCATTTTCGGCTCTCCAGGACGACATTTGAGGTCTTATTGGGGGAACTACAACCGTGTCCAGAGATGGCCCTGGGACAACATGGGTTTGGTCGTCCTCCAGTTGAACTCGGCAAGCAAGCCTTGGTGTTCCTCTGGTACCTTGGGTCACCCGACTCGTTTAGATCAATTTCTGATCGCTTCGGGATTTCGAGGTCAACAACACACTGCATCTGTCGCAGAGTTTGCAAAGCCGTTGTGAACAACCTCATTAAGAAACTAATATCCTGGCCAAGTCACGAGAACAGAGTGAACATTTCTGAAGGATTCGAAAAGTACAGTCACTTTCCAGGGGCCATTGGGGCAATAGATGGGTGTCACATAAAAATCAAAGCCCCCACGAAGAATCCCAATTCATACCGTAAGAAATTCCACTCGGTTGTGCTACAGGGTGTCTGTGACGATGCCCTGGCCTTCACCCACGTCTATACTGGCTGGCCAGGGTGCACACATGATGCCCGTGTTTTCAATAACTCCTCAGTGTTCCAAGAGGCTGCAGCCAAGTTTGAAACGGATGAATTCCTCCTGGGAGACTCGGCGTACCCAATACAACCATGGCTTATGACCCCATATAAGGATTATGGGATATCACAAGGGATCAAAAGAGGTACAACAAGAGACATAACTCTGCTAGGGTCGTCATTGAGAGAGCTTTTGGACAACTCAAAGGACGATTCAGAAGGCTAAGGGACTTTGATTGTTCCGACTTCGAACTGTTGTGCCACTCTATTTTGGCGGCATGTGTCATGCACAACCTTTGTCTGAAGAACAATGACGATACACTAGAAGAACTTCAATTAGATGAAGAGAATGCCGCTATGCCTAGGCCACACCACCACAGGACCAGCGGAATTGAAAAACGTAGGGAACTAGAAATGCTGTTGGCCAGGAGAGACTAAATGTGACTACTGATTGGGATGCATCTCACAAGTGTTTTATGTGAAAAAAGACAGAACTTCTCCAATGCATGAAATGGAAAAACACAATTTCCAAAAGACGCAAGAAGTGGATTCGCCTGACATTTAAAAAGCCTCAAAAGCGATTTTTCGAATTTAACACTCTAAGACTTTTACAAGCTCCCACCATGCCCACAGCAACCCTATAGTCCCTCTTCAAAAAGAAATGCATGCAACAGTTCTGTCTTTTCTGAGATAAGTTCAATTTTGAGATGTTCCCAGTACAAGTTATCCAATGACGGACACGAACACTGTTCTGCAACAAAATCGAAGTAACAAAATATATTGTTGAGAACAATCAACAATTAAAAGTTGTATAAAAATAAACATGTACCAGGAGGTCCCATAGGAAAGAACCTGCTGACAGAGGCATCACCGGAAATCCAATCAATTTTTGGGCCTTTCCTTCCTTACGTCAGGGAGGAATGACACAGTGCCCATCAATGATGCCTGTGAGACGAAGTTATCTATTTACACTCCAGGTTCTTTTCTCTTGGACTTTTCACTTGTTGTAAAAGTACAATATGTAAAAAAATACATCATCGATCCGCTCACAATAATTCAATTGATTGAACTGTCAATTTATAAACTAAATTTTGCTAAAACATCCTTGTTTCAATTGCTACAGCAAACAATACACTCTGGGCGGATCGTATAAATCGATTCCGAAGATGAATTTATCGCCCGTAACCTTCAGCTTCTTCGCCATCGACGCCATGTTGCTGCAATGCATTGTGGGACACTTGCCCAAGTAACCCCATCAGCGAGGAGGGTTAGAAGGGCATGTCCTAGACATGTCCAACACCACTTTTCGAACGATGATGGACCAGGTCCGACTACTGACTTCCGGCAAACTACCACACTTGGACATGTCCTAGACAAGTAATCGAACGCACTCACTCAAAGGGACAATTTACGCCATTTGACCTCTGTGACCTTGAAAACTAGGTCAAATCAAACACCTGTACGATATGTGATGTATCCTTGCTAGGAGAACCTACCATAGAATTTTTATTGAAAACGAGTCTCTTATAAGAGAGATATCAACCATCTGGTTTTTCTAATATTGAGGAAAATTTGCAGAAAACCTAAAAATGGCAACTCTTAACCCGACTCCATTTTGCACACCATGACTTCGATGAGTCACAACACCATTTTTTCCAGGAAATTATTCAAAATATCTTGATATCGGCCAAATTGCCAAAGCTTCTCATTTACAAAAATAGGCTGGATGACCCCATTCCTAGTATAACAGATGGTCCTGCACGACCATTTGACCCGAAAACTGACAAATTCAAAGTTTATTAGGAACTACGGTTAGGGGCTGGCCGTGCATGAAAACAAAAAAAAAATCCCTAATGAGACCTTAGCGAGTTGTTGTCTAAAATGTACCAGCGTCAACCACCCAGTCGGCGGCCATGTTGGATTCAACTACAAGAATGATTGGGCTTCCCAATACTACAGGGGGTCACTCTCCAACATGTTTAGAGCATACTTGTAATTTTCAAATTCAAAAGACCCACTCCAGGCTGCTGGGCCCAACCTTTCCCAATCTCCCCTCTTGCTGGCATGTTTTTCATCGCCTCCCCCCATGCTTCCATTTTGTTGTGAAATCCGATGGGAAGTTTGGATGAGCGAGTATGGTCTGACCTCGATAGTAGACACTTGTCGGAGTATGTTTATATTTCTGAATTTCCATAAGATCTCTTGGGACTGGACTGCGGCCAGCAGGCATAGTGGGAAAGCGAGAAGCCTAATGTGTGACCATGCAGTGCACGGTAATTTCGAGGTCTATGGCCTTGTGGTGTGGGATGTTGGCGAAGTTAACCCTGTTGGGTCGGACTGAAATCAGGGGCTCTCTGTGCCCTGCGTGGGTCCTGCATTCAAGTCCAAAAAAACACCCCATCACGCACACATTTCTCAGTAGGGGGGGGGCCACCGAGGATGCTCTACACATGTTATGGATAGTGACCCCCCCCCCCGCCTCCCCGGCCGGGCAGGAGCCTTGTGACTGTTATTTTAGACATCTTCTCCTTTATCTTACACCCAAATGTCATGAAATTTTCAGGAAATGCGTTTTACGGTGTACTTCTTTCGTTTATGGCTACTAAATTTTATTTTGATGACTTTAATACCTGGTGGATGCTAGCTCTTTCATGTCTTTAGCTCCGAGCACAGTGAGATGATCTATGATGTCTCAGAGAATGGTAATAAAGTGTTGACTCTGGAATGGTGAAATTTAAGCGTCTTCAACAAGCAGACAATGCATGCAAAAATTCCACAAACTATTCTTTACCGAGCTGCTTACTCTCAAGTTACTCCTCATCCATTGTTCTCCAAATCGGATCACAAATAGTCATTAAAAGCGTGCAAAAAACCCAACCACCCAACGAGCACCACTGATGTGACAAAATGGCGAAAAGCTTTTTCATCCTGTAAGATCCGACGTGAACACAGCATGCTGTGATGTCACAATCAGCCAAACATCACCCGCCTAAGAACTAGTCTTTGATGCGTGACTGGTTAGAGTCGATGTTCGCAAGCACAGTTGGGCAGTTCGGCAAGTAATTCGATCGTTCTAGCACTCGGATAAAGAAACGAACCTTGTCTAATCGCCATTCACCGCAGACATGGCAGATGTCGCAACGATAGCTTAAGCCTCAGGCATTGACCGGATTCGAAATGTCCCGCCGGTTTGGAGTTTACTACAAGTACCGAAAGAGAGTGTGCAATATCTATATTTGGTTGATTGTGACGTCATGGCAGGCTGTGTTCACGTCAGTGGGGCTCATTAGGTGATTGGGTTTTTTTGTGCACTTTCAATGACTATTTGTGATCCGATTTGGAGAACAATATTGATATGCATGCATGAATAGTAACTTGAGAGTAAGTAGCTCGGTATAGAATAGTTTTTAGATTATGGAATTTTTGCATGCACTGTGCCTGTTGAAGTCGCTCAAATTTCACCATTCCAGAGTCGAGCCGACCAAGTCTCAACCTGTACCGCCGAAAAATCAATCAAGAAAGAACCCATTCTTGCGTATGACATGACGTCATCAATTTTCTCTCCGTGAACTCTCGAACTCCGTGAACTCTCCGCTATATCTCGGCCGCAATTTCGGGATTGGGAACTCAGGAAATGGCGGACTGCTCAATGAAAATGCAAGGTTTTCTGTTTTAGGTCAGACGCGACGCAATGACGTCGTCCAGACAATGCAAATGCACCCGGTGCATTCAGCCCGTTTTTCGGCGTGAGCAAGTCAGTCAATGGGATTGCGAAAACCTCTCGTTTGGACGGGAACAGTAGCTATACCACATCATTTTTTAAACTCCATAAAACACACACTATTTCTAGATAGGGTGATAGAGCTGGAGGTAAGGATCAAAGTGTTTTTTGAATTTTGAAAATCGGTCAATAAATAACGAAATGACATTGATTTATATATAAAGACCTCTTATTGTTTCACAAATCCATTACAATGGGTTTTGTAGTACATTTGGACAAGTGGGACACGTCATTTAGCAGGGGGGTAGGGGGGCCTACCCTAGGGCAAAGAATTTTTAAAAGGTACACATTTCTCTCCTATTTTCTTCTCTACACTGCCCAAAAAAGGGCGGAAAATGATGAAAATTTCCAGACGGCATTTTTTTCTCATGCCGAATCCATTGGCGGCCATCTTGGGATCGGCGGCAGCCATCTTGGATTCAAAATGTCCGCCACTTAGATTTGTGCGGACTGCTATAGCAGGAGTTGGCAAAGATGTGTGGCATGTAATATGTCTACGGAAAGCTTGTGACGATGCCACTTCAACAAAAATGTCGGAATGGGTGGCGGCCATCTTGGATTTTCAATGGCGGCCATTTTGGATTTTTACAATGCCGAGGTAAGTGTACATCACCAGGATACTGAACCTAATCATATTATGAAGGCATAAACAAACTACCAAATCAGAAACAGAGAAAACAACACATGTTGCACTTGGCAAAATGTTGAAGTGGCGGCCATCTTGGATTTGCGCGTCGGCCATTTTGATTTTTTTTAAAGAATTTCTCGGGAAAATATTTCTTACTACCAACCTTGGCTTGTAATATATCAAAATCTCCGTAATGAAATGTAAAATTCGACCGTAAGGACCTACCTATTACCTTATGAACACAGTTCTCTTAAATCTATGAAATGTGTTTAAACTCAAAACCCCAGGCTCAAAACATGATATCCGAACAAAGTTTCGAACAGACACAGATCCAACATAATTGTCATACTATAGTAAATCAGAGTCCTGTCTCACTGCACAACCGGCAATTAAACATGAAATTATTTTCCTTTAAAGATTCTTCATCCTTCATTCCTTTCCAATTCCAGGTACTGTGTACTTCAACTACGTCAACACTGGCATCACATGCGTGCAGTTGTGTCCCATCTCAGACTGAAAAAGAATGTACAACATATCAATATTTGATAAAGTGGCCTTCAATTTTCATGTTTTATATTGCTCTTCAATTCAAGGCTAACTAAGGCTCCTTGGCGAGCAAGATTCTTTCAATTGTGTTGATTCTGGTAGTCGACCTTGAACCCTAACAATACCGTATGTAGGTACCAGAAATGGGTGGCTGATGACAAGTGAACAAGTGAACAAGATGACATTGTGCATCTGGCTGACAGAGCTTACAGTTAGTTGTTTGTTACTACCTACCTGTTAGCAAAACGTTTGTATTTCCTTTCAATAGCCGTTGTCTGAGGCAGATGCAGCATTCTTCCCCCACTAGTTGGCACTGGTGGTTCTAATGGCCCGGCGAAGAAGAATACCCTCTCCTCTTCGGAGACCTCTGGCGGGGAAGGTCTCCTGTACTGGCCTGCTATGGTGGTCGGATGGAGAAAGTTAACCACGCATGTCTGGCCATCTTTACCATCTTTATCTTTACTGAGGCTCTCAACCAAAGCTGAAAGATGAACATTTAAATTGTTATCAATTGTGTAATTTACTACATGTAGCATTGTTCTCCCTGTATACTTAATCTGTATTTTTTGCATCAGTCCTATTTTACAAATATTATTAGCATTAATTATCCGTATTTTGTATTTTTAGAACAAGTTTGATATCTTGAGAAAGAAAGAAAACCATTACTCACCAGGATACCATTCATTTTCGTAGCCAACAGCAACCCAGGAACCAGTGGAGACCTCGGACCCATCAGGTAGGTTGTCATCATCATCATCAGACTCGGAGTCAGTTGACACCATTACATCATCAAGTTCTGAATCTGAGCTATCACTCGGGATTGGGGGTTTAGCACGTTGTGTCTTTCTTTGACGGGGCTGCCCTCGGGTTGACTTTCTTTCCTCTCGCCTTTTTTTCTTCTCAGTCTCCTCAGTGAGTTTTTCCTGTAGTCTAAGGGCTGTCTGTTTCTCAAACTCCCGATGATCCCTTCGTAATCCCCTGCCACCACCTCTAGCCATTTGAAATAGCTTTGCAACCTCATCCTTTGACATTTTATCAATCCATTCCTGAAGTTGTTTCCTGTTTTGTTTCAACAGCAAGATTGACGAATGGTAGTGAAATGTTGCCCTAGGCCGTTTCTGTTGGCTGGAGTCTAGGAAGGCAAAGTCTCGCTCAGCCTGCATATTATTGAGAGGTGCACCAGAGACACGTTCAGCTGATGTCAGTGAGGGATCTGTGCTGAATTTCCCAGTCAAAAAGTCAGAAAGCTGGTTTTCACAGCAGGTTTTCATGTCTTTCATTATTGCTTTCACACAGTCCTTGAACAGGGTTTCATCTGGCACATTCTGGACGGCAGCTTCAAACAGTGGGGTTGTCCTATTACCTGGGAAGTCTGGAAAGAGAGGTGCATCATCTCTATCAAGAATTGACATCGGATCATCTAGCCAGGCTTGAATGGACTCATACATCCTCCTGATGTAGGGATGTTGCTTGAGGTAGTTGAAATCTCCGCTAGTCATGACATCCCAATAGGGGCCTGTGACCTTGAAATAGGAAATTGCGAAACTTTGAATCATTGTTAGGACCCTTTTGTCCTGTAGATCTAGGAGCACTGACTTGACTTTGCCATTAGTAGTGTCCAGATTCTCTATGAAGTTCATTATTTCTGGTGCATGATGAAGAACCTGAGCAGATGTCTCATATATACAGTTGAAACGATTGTCTCTATAATTTCCGATGGTTGATTTGATGCCACCATTCCGGCAGTGTGCTAGCCAGCGTTCCCTCTGCCCGTTCTTCTCATCAGGGATAGGGCCTAGGAGCTCAGATATCATTCTCACACATCTGGTTGGTGCCAACTCTGATCGGTAGTTCACAGTTTGGTCTCTCCCCAATTTCTCCCCTGCTTCCTCAAACGATTTTTGGATCACCATTAAGTTTTAAGCAGCATATGAATGGAATCCTAAGAGCACATGCACCATGCAGTGAAAGGACTCTACAATTTCCTGCTCATCTGAATTACACCCTGTCAATCCCATCAGTTCTGTCTTCCATGCTGAAATCTGTGCATTAGACAACTTTTCATTAGCCGCTCTATCTGTCATTAAGAATGTTAATTTCCTAACTATCTCAGTAATCAATGTACCTCCACAGTCTGCAACTTCGTTAAGTTCAACCTGTGTCGTCGATGTGATGGTCTTGGCAGTTTCATCAGGCACACACCTGAACCCCAATGGAAGCACCTGTTTATTTTGCAAGGTAACAGAATTATTCAGAATTTTCTTCTTCTTTCTACTAGTTCCATCCTTATGGATACCAAAATGTTCTGTATTGTTCAACTGCTGGGAATACATTTTCTTGACTAAGTACTGCCCCTCATCTGTCATATTTAGTACCGACTGTCTTTTAGGGAGCATACCATCCTCGAATGTGTGTCCAAAGATACGGTTCGCAACTGAACTGATTACAGGGGAAACTTTATCAGTTGGCACTTCCAAGGAAACCAGCTCAAGAACACACCGTCTCGTGTCAACAGAAAATACCCCATCTTCGCCAATGGTCTTCATTTCCTTGAAATCTTCAGTAGCAATGCGGGAATTCAAGAACTCAACTTCAGACTGTAACTGAACAATTTCTTGGTCCTTTTCCTTCACAGTTTTCTCGTAGCGCACTTTGTAATGGCTCTTTTGGTTATCAAGTCTCTTTTTATCCTGCTCTAGTTTGGTTCTCACTTTTTCACCCTGTAAAATTCTTGAGTTCAATTCATCTAGCTCGTGGTCCTTCTCTCCGACCTCCATCTCGGCAAGAACAACAAAAGCATCTAAGGAATCATTAAGCTGACTAATTTTGTCTGCAGCCCTGGCTTCCCTCTCCCGTACATTTCTTGCTTTGTACTTTGCTTTATTTTCCTTGTTTTCTCCCTCCATCCTTCTTTTCTCCTCCTTGGCTTGGTTCAGTTTCTTTCTTCCATCATCTGCCTCTAGCCTCAGACCTACAAGTTCTCCTTGGACCTTCGCAACCTCAGCATTCTTACCCCTCAATTCACCCTGGACATGCTGCAGTTCTCCTTGGACCTTCGCAAGCTCAGCATTCTTACCCTTCAATTCACCCTGGACATGCTGCAGTTCCTGACGCTCAATCTCAAGTCGATCATTGACAATTTTAACAGCTGTTTTCTGTTCATCGAATTCTGCAATTAATTTGAACAACTCAACTTTCTTGTTCTTCAACTGATCCCACAATTTATCATGACTCACTTTTGTTTCTTCTTTCAGAATCTTAATGGTAGCAACTTCCTGTCTCAGAAGACTCAACTGTTCCTCTAATGCCTGTACATCAGCAGCAAGAATATTATCAGTCCTGTTTTCTTGAATGACACCAGTCCCATTGCTGGAGTTGACACTAAAGACAGCACAATCTAATTCATACTTTTCTTTTTCCTTCCTATGGTGATTTAAACAAGATCTATGGGCATGAAGTTCCGTTATACACTGAACGATATCATTTGTTGAAAATGATATAGGAATATCGGCAATTGTTCTAAACCATCCTGCCCATACTGTGTCCTGAATTTGTTTTTTTACTCGTGCCTTGTTTAGTATATATCTATAAATGTCAAATACTACACCATTCTGAAGATCTTGAACCTTATCCAAGTCATGATTGAGCAATGCTTCCTCCGTGATCCCTGCCTCAGAAGCAAAGGGGCCAAGGCCAATGTTCGCTTTTCCACCCTTGTACCTTTTCTTTGACATCTTGTAAGTTTTCTTTGACGTGTACTGCTGAAAAATAAGATTACAACATAAGGCCAGAGTACATGTATGTATATACCTGAAGGGAACATGTACGGTAAGGGAATACTTTAATATTCCCCAAAATATTCTTTCCTAGTCTAGAATAAAGCAAATGTTTCATTTTAGATCTCTTTGTTGTTTTCTGTCCAACTCTGTGTTCCCATAGCTGATCTTGGTGTGGTCTTATATGATAGCCTACTTTATTCAGTCCTGTATTAATAGTCTACTCTTGATTCAGTGTACTTTCAGTTCCAAGACATCTGAAATTCAATCATGGACCCTAACAATTTATTCGAGGGGGTTACATCTGACAATGCATTAAGCTTTGAATTAAAAAAATAACCTATAACTATAAGTTTCAGTGCAAAATAAGATTTAAATTAAAGATTCCAGGAAATTCATGGAAAAACAACCTACTCCACCCGAACCAGGAAGTAAAATGGAACAGTCCCGCAAACTGACCAATCACAACGCGCCAATGGGGTCACGTGACTAATCCCAATAATTAATGCGGGAGAGTACGCTACTTGGATTCGCCGAACCCGTTTTGCATTTGAAGCGGCCTGTACCTTCCAACTTTGACGGTCGTTTTTTCATATCAAACGGCAAAATAATTTTATATCACTGCATTCATTGTATTCTTAAGACTTATAAATAACTAACCGCAAGCTTTTCTGAGCGTTTTTGGTCGTAGATTGGCTGAAATCGGACTTTGTAAACGTCAAATTGACGAAGTTGATACTCACTTGTTTATTCTCTGATTCCG